>NW_028151391.1:7500-46737 GCF_964638095.1 Poromitra crassiceps
CACATGGCGCTGCCCATGTCAATAGAACATAAGACACCTGTGCCTTGTGACAGGGCTTATACCGCATCCTCAGTCTGGGCAGCTTCACATTCCAGACTGTCCAATTGTCCCAACTCCTTTCTTTCCTCCTCTCCCTTCTCCCTAATCACCTTCCTTTTTGATGTTCCTCCTCAGATCTTTCCATTCACTCACTATGTCCTCCTTGTTGCCTGCAGCGACGGCTGGGCAGACCGTGACGAGGTGGTGGAGGGCTACGAGCAGGAGGCGGAGGGAGGGATCACCATGAAGCTGCAGTCGGCGGTGGTCAAGTCCTTCGATGACTACTTCCTGAAGCTGGACCTGGACACCAACACCCGCAACCCCTGGTTCCCCGAGTTCTGGCAGTACCGCTTCCAGTGCCGCCTGCCGGGGCACCTGCAGGAGAACAAGAACTACAAGAAAGTCTGCTCCGGTGGGTGGCAACACTGAAAAACTGGTCTTCTGTTTCTGTTGTGGAGCAGTGGGTTTGTTTGTGAATAGGATGGACATTTTGTACACAAACAACCCCCAAATGAATATAGGAAAACGTAGATGTATTTCTCATGTATTGTTTCCAGGCTTTGTCCTCTAGTCTTTTGTCTAGCTGCCAGAGAGAGGAGAGGGTTATTTGACTGGATTCCACAACTCAGAATAATAATAACAAATACTGTATTTTCTCCTCCCTTTTCCTCCCTGAATATTCTCTCTGCTTGCCCACTAAAGGTGATCACGGTAAATTGTGTTGTTGATTCAACAAAGTGTTTTAACTGTAATTTAAACGGATCCATAAAACGGAATACTAAATCAAAATCACATTAAAATGCATCGATCAGCATGCTTTCAGTCAAATGATAAATGAGAACAACTTAGTGGTTTGTAGCTATGATAGATGTTTAATTTTTAAGATAGTCTTCTTAGGACAAAATTGATTGGAACCACTCTTGATTGTAGAACTTTAAAAATGGCGAGCCACCAAAGAGGAGGTGGAGATATGGTTGCTTTTCGACTATCTGTTGTTGTTCTCAATTACATTTTATACTTCTTTCATTACAAAGACCTTCAGGGTGGTAAGTCCACACTTCTAGTGATGGCTTGTATTGCACCTACTACACCTGCACTGTGTAAAAGCATTTCACTCCTCCGATGCAGGAAGAGCTTGACTGATGCTTTGCTGATGGCAGCACTGCCTTGCCTTGTTTAAGGGAGATAGCTTGATATTGGCAGTTTCAGGGTCGCGTCAGTCAAACTCTGCTGTGAAGCACTGGGCTTGTTTGTATGGGCAAGAGAAAAAGATATACACTTGTATGGACAGAGGAATGGCTCACCCAGCACGTTGTTCACCCAAACCCCTGAAACACTGCGGTTCAAGACCAAGATGGTATTGTTTGGAGATAGATCACACCCTCGGCTGCCATATGTGCATGTAGTTGTAGAAAATAAATGTCTGTTACTTCTCACATGCTTCACACATGCCATGACTTTATCCCCACGGTGCAGCTGCACTTCAAATACAGCACAAAACTGGAGGGCGCTCGGTTGAGTGCATACCTCCGCCACGGCATGGTGTTACGTGAATCCGTTTGGAACTTAGGTGCCTTTCTGTGATTGGCTACCCCCATTGCCACGCCTCCTTTTGGCCAGTGGCTGTGGGAAAGTTAATCAGTTTGTCCTTGGACCATGATGACCAACCTTTCTACAAGGTTTTGTGGCGTTACGTGAATGCGTTTGGAAGTTAGGCGCCTTTCTGTGATCGGACGCACCCATTGCCACACACCCCTTTGGCCAGTGGGCGTGGAAAAGTAATCAGTTCCAAGTTGGCCCATGACCTATCTACAAAGTTTCATGGTGTTACGTGAATCTGCCTTTTTGTGATTTGCCATGGCCATTGCCACGCCCACTTTTGGCCAGTGGACGTGGAAAGTTAAGGTCTTTGAACACACAGTCTGTTTTTTTGTATGCGTTTTTTAATCCGTCACCTGAAAATTCAGATGGGTCAAATAGCTCACAAAAGCCTATTGAGTGATGCGAAAAACGCAGAAAATCGAACCTGTTCTGAAAACCTTAATGACGGACAAAGGTTTCGGAGACAGCGTGTAAACACCAGTGACACAACATGAGGTCATATTTATTTTAAAACGTGCGACAATTTCGTGCGAAAAATTTGTGTGCAAAAGCCTTTAATCAGTGCTAAGCTGGCCCTAAGTTTCGTGCAAATCCATTCATAGATTTTTGAGATAGCCTGCTGACAAACAGACAAACAGATCAGACAAACGGGTGAAAATCACCGCGCCAACTCGGTCGGGCCGGCGGGCCAACTCCGTGGCAGAGGTAACAAACAAAAATACTTTCTTCAGCTGTATTCAGAAATCCTCTCCACCTTTCTGATGCCCTCCTCTTTCCCCCACTAACAGGGGATGAGAGTCTGCATGAGAACTATGTTCAGGACAGTAAGATGGGCTTTGTCATCAACGCCATCTACGCCATGGCGCATGGCCTCCATGACATGCACACGGAGCTGTGCCCAAGGCAGCCAGGCCTGTGTGAGGCCATGGACCCCATTGATGGCAGCAAGCTGCTGGACTACATCCTCAAAACGTCCTTCAGGGGAGTCTCAGGGGAGGAGGTCTATTTTGATGAAAACGGCGATACCCCCGGCAGGTAAGAGGATGACAGGGGAGTGTGGCTTCCGTGCACTGCAAAAAACCTCCATCATAACGAGTCAAAGTCTATTCAGTCGTCAATTTTTTTTTTGTCACTACCTTGAAACAAGGCAGAAAAAGATAGAGCAGTTAAAAATCGTATGGTTTTATTGGTTAGGAAATAAATACAAACTCACATTTATGCCTACTATTGCACAGCTCATTTCACGGGAGGAAGCGGGGAAAGAATGGATTTCATATTAATTATAATGTGTGAAGTGGGAGAGTGAGAGCACTCTCCCACTCATTAGTGCACAATGCACATGCACACACGCACACACACACACACACACACACACACACACACACACACACACACACACACACACACACACACACACACACACACACACACACACACACAGATCTTGAGTGTAATGGATTTGGACTGGAACCGATTCGGTGTATATCGTCCGCTGCAGCAGTCCTTCTCATCTCTCGCCAGTCCAGCAGACAGCCCAGAAAACACAGCACTGTTCCTCAGGTAGCTAGCGGGGTCAGCTGTAGCAGCCAGAAACACAGTTAGCCACAGCCTGCCTGCTTCAAATGAGCTAGGCCACAGTGCGCCTATAGAGACACTGCATAACGCGTCATCATTCAGAAGCCACGCCCAAGACGGGGGAAAACAGAAAGCCCCCCTCCAATCCTGGCGTTCTCCTATGTCACGTGCATGGTTGCGTGTTGCACAAAAAGATTGTATATACGGAAGATGAACACATTTTTCTTCTCGCCAATTCCCAATGGCTTCCTTGTTTTGCTCAGGAGTACAAAAAAAACTTTAGCTGGCGATTTTTTACATTTGTTGTCTGCGCAGCCCACCACACAACAGCTTTTAGCTATGTTTAATTCAAGGAAAATGACGCTGGTGTGTGGAAATGAACGGAGCTTTTCCCCCGCGATGGGCGTGGCCTATTTCATGCAGTGTCTCTATGGTGGCACGACTCACCAGCTCTTGCCTATAACTACTCTGGAAGAGGTCACACTACAGGCTTGTAAGCTGTTTAAGTGACTTTGGATAAGAAAAGAGCTGCAGAATCGTTATCATTAAATTACCTGTCACTCGCCCCCTTCTCCCTTCTCTCTATCTCCCTGTCTTTCTCACACTCATCACTCCTACCTTTTCCTCGTTCCACTCTGTCTGTCCCCTCTCTCTACCTCGGAATTCTTTTTTTTAATTTGCTTTCTCACTTAAGGAACTTTTTTCCGCTCTTTATCTTTATCTCCCCCCCCCCCCCCCCCCCCCCTCAGGTATGACATCATGAATCTACAGAGTGTGGGTGACGGTGGCCATGACTACATACTGGTGGGCTCCTGGCACGAGGGCCTCCTCATGATCGACGACAGCAAGCTGTGGCTGAACAGCAGTGACATGGTGCGCTCAGTGTGCAGCGAGCCCTGCTCTAAAGGACAGATCAAGGTAAGGGACCGGATCTGTGTCAAACAGGATCAGCTTTTTTTTTTGTGGTTTGTTTTAGCCGACTACAGCGCCAAGTAGATGGGGTTGGCCACCTAGAAAAGTACAGTGACTTTCAGAAAGGCGCTGTCTCCTCAGTCCAAATGGTTATAAGGGAAGAAGCGACTTTTGACATAGGTTCAATTGGGGGTTCATCGAAGAAGTACCTACTATACTCCCAAATATCCCCTTGCCTTCCACCCTCCCTGCACGATGAGATGGTCAGCTAGTGAGCCTGTAGCTCGAGAAAATGTACCCGATTTGGTTCATCTGGGGCCAATTGTTTTCAGTCTGGCCATACAGTAAGTCCCCCCAAGGGAGGTGCATCCTCTCTCCCGCCTGCTCCCGCTCCCCCCCGCTATCTGCTTTGTTTCCTGCCCCACTTATCACCCTATTTTACATATCAGACCGCTGCTAAAAGCTTCTCTGGGAGTAGAATGCAAAAAGCAGCTGGCCTTGTTTTACAAAACAGTGTGTCTGAGGCTTAAGAGGAACAGTGCCACCGTGCAGGCACTTATCAAAAAGCATCTCATCTTTTACAGTACATCCCCTTGATGCTGATTGTTAAAGGAACAGTACACCCCAAAAATCCAAATTCTGTCATCATCTACTCACCCTCACTAGCGGAATACCCATTCCAGTGTGACTGGTGGAGGCTGCGCAGCCATTGTGCAGCATCGCAAATTCGCCCAGTAATCTGCAGCAGCCGTCGCAAATTCAGCCATTACTCGTCCCTAATTACCTAATTTAAAAAATCTGGCTCAATTCAATTCAATTCAATTTGATTTGTTCAATAGGGGACAGGGTACATTAATGAACATTTTAGCAAAATGTAAATGCACGACAATTGCAGTCACAAGACTGATTTTCATTGTTAGTCCCCCTGCCAGAAGGTACAGGCCTTGTGTCCTGATAGGGAAAAAGTAACATGGTGCAAATATACAGGATTAAAATAACATCTTATCTCTAAAGACAAGTGCAGCAAGAGAAAGAGAGCTAGCTAATACACAAGTATACAATCAGAATAACTATACTCTTAAAAAAAATTAAGATCTCCATCAGGTCACCCGCAGTACTTTACACTTCCTGAAATATTCAGCGTGATTGCACGTCAAATAGCTGTGGCCTAACACAATTTCTGCTCGCTCGCTCGCTCAATCCTCCACTCCGTCGTCCTCCATCAGTAGCTAATGAATGGAGCCCTCCATGGTGCTGAACCTGTGTTTACTCATTTTAGCCCCTAATTAGCCATTTTTGCCCATTTAGTGATCACTAATTGCCTTCCTGAAAAGATTCAGCCGAACATAATTTCTCCTGTGGCCGGATACAATTTCTGCTCACTCGCTCACTCACTCACTCACTCACTCGGACGCACGCACGCACGCACGCACGCACGCACGCACGCACACACACACACACACACACACACACACACACACACACACACACACACACACACACACACACACACACACACACACACACACACACAGATACTTTGCATTCTTATTATAGGATGCCAGTTGAAACACAGGTGACGTTTGTCCATATAACACACAGGGAGGAATTGCCAGCACAATTGGAGAGAACACCAGTCACCATTGACTTCAGTACAGTAACAACTGAGGTCAATGGTGACTGGCAACCTCCCTTTATGTTATATGTACAAACGTCACCTGTGTTTCAACTGGCATGAGGGTAGATGATGACAGAATTTCCATTTTTGGGTGAACTATTCCTTTAATTAGTTTGGTTGAAGTTAGTCTCAACATCAGACCCATGAGAGACCCACTACGTTACTGCATGCTATAGATCTCTTTCTCGGTCTGGGACACTCCTCGCTCCAAACGGGTTTTGGAATCCTGGCCAGTGATTGGTGGGTTTGGGATTCCAAACCCACCAATCAGTAACGACCTGTCAGTCATTCAGTTGTTCCTCAAAACACCAGGAAGTGGCACAGATTAATTTATGTAGTATGCAGAGCGCGATTCAACGTAATATTTGAGTCTGGGGAGAGACTAGGTGGAAGTATGATGTTTTGCTTGTCATGGTTTGACTGGTTGCAGTGACTGAGGTTGTGTGACCCCTCGTGGGCCTCTCTGTGCACAGGTGATCAGGAAGGGCGAGGTGAGCTGTTGCTGGATCTGCACTACCTGCAAGGACAACGAGTACGTCCAGGATGAGTTCACCTGCAAGGCCTGTGAGCTGGGGTGGTGGCCCGACGAGGAACTGGAAGGTAAGGGAGACCGAACCACACGTCTTGAGCCAATCTGCTATTGTTTTCTTCAGAAACACACCCTGATTTTACCTCTCTTTACCTCATCAATATCACAAATCCTCTTGAAACAGTACCTCATTCTCTTTCACACTTGCGAGCATCCTCCTCCACAAAATACACCTATTGGTACTTTCCATGCCGACACCTTTAGGTGCTGATTGTCACCATCCAGGTCCCCCCATCCTGCTTTCACTCGCCGTTTCCTAATCTCTACACGACTCTCCTAAATTGCCTATTTTTCAGCACAATATATCGATGTTCCCCACAGTCAATTCATGGCCTTCAGTCTCTCTTCGTGTCACCCTGTCCTGTCACTCCCTCAGTCATCACTCTTTCCTTCTTCGTTTTTTTTTTTTTTTACTTTAATCTCACTTGAGCTCCCCCTTGGCTGATGCCTCCACTCCGTCTCCACTTAGCTCCCCCTCCTCCTCCTCCTCCTCCTCCTCCCTGCTCTTCGTCTGGTTGTGACCCACTGGTTGTTTTGACAGCGATTTATAGAGTTGAGAGGAGCTCTCAGTTCCCAGGTGTAAAATCCTATTACTGCCATGAGCGGCTCGGGGATGCATTTCACCAGCTTGCCGAGGAAGAAATTCCCCCTTCGCTTTCATTACACGTGCCTACCTGTAGAAAACTGACACTCCAATTCATTGAGTTCACATTTTAGTGTAGGTGCGTTTGTTTGTTTATTCATGCGTTCATTGAAATGGGTTTTCATATTATTTAGTTGGGTCAGTTGTGAAGAGATGGTGTACATTAGCGGAGTGAGCTTTGTCTTTGAATTATTCAAAGGTCTATAGTATAGACCCCTAAGTATAGACTCTATACTTAGCGGTCTATCCTCAGGGGTTTGGCATGACAGTAGGGGAATAAGGGATTTGAGGATTGTGTAAGAAAGGATAAAGATAAGTGCATTTCATCTCTGCGACCCTCGTCTATTTGCACGACGGGGGGGTCTGATGCCGCGATATGCTAAGCTGGGCAGTCAAAAGAATATACAATAGGCAACCATATCGCTGCAGTGATGCTTTGCCTTGAAGTGCGCTTCAGACGCTTTCACAGAAGCACTTTCCAGTAACATCGCAGTGTAACTACTGTTTCACATGTGCCGTTCACATTCGCACCACGTCTTTTACATAACAAGAGTTTCCTGGGACACGTCACAAATTACAGATGGTGAAGTTTCGTGTGGTTTGACATATGGGGAGTTAGTATGCAATCCAGAAGTGGGGTTTCTCCGTGCCTAGCCTTGCCTGTGATGGCAGTGACTGTAATGCTATTAGGAACAGCAATGGGAACAGCATGTACTGTAATTGACGGGTTTTTAAGCTGGGGAAATGTGGGGGTGTCTCCCATTAAGATCTACCAACTTCCCGTGTGTGTTGGATGACAAATATGCTACCAGTGCGACATGATGGACAGAGTGTATGCAGCAGATGCACACACACACGCACGCACACGCACGCACACGCACGCACACGCACACACACACACACACACACGCACGCACGCACGCACACACACACACACACACACACACACACACACACACACACACACACACACACACACACACACACACACACACTCTTAGTAGTACATGAAGATGAGACAGAAATCTGACAGAACTGGAGCTTTGGGATATGTATGGTGTGTAAATTAGTTCCTGAGAAATTTGAGGCCATGTTTGAGGTGCTCTGATCTCTGCTACACAGCTCTTGACTTCCCCAGTGTCTCCAAATCTGTGCATTGCTTCCCACCTCTCTTGCCTCTGCTGCTGCTGCATTCTCTAAAATACAAATATACACAACAACAAAACAACAGTAACCTGACATCATTACTTTCCTTTGCTCTTTGCAGGCTGCCAGCTGCTGCCTCTGAAGTACCTTCACTGGGCGGACGTGGAATCCATCGTAGCAGTAGCGTTTTCCTGCGTCGGCATCCTTATCACCTCCTTCGTCACCTTGGTGTTCATCCAGTACCGCGATACGCCCGTGGTGAAGTCTTCCAGCCGAGAGCTCTGCTACATCATCCTGGCAGGCATCTTCCTGGGCTACATCTGTCCGTTCACCTTAATCGCCTACCCCACTGTGGTCTCCTGCTACCTGCAGCGCCTCCTGGTGGGCCTGTCGTCTGCCATGTGCTACTCCGCCCTGGTGACCAAAACCAACCGCATCGCCCGCATTCTGGCAGGCAGCAAGAAGAAGATCTGCACCAAGAAGCCCCGTTTCATGAGCGCCTGGGCCCAGGTGGTCATCGCCTTCATGCTGATCAGCGTCCAGCTAAGTCTGGAGATCACGCTCATCATCCTGGAGCCGCCGGCGCCCGTCAAGTCGTACCCGAGCATCAGTGAGGTCTACCTCATCTGCAATACCAGCAACTTATGCATGGTGGCGCCGCTGGGCTACAACGGCCTGCTAATCATGAGCTGCACCTACTACGCCTTCAAGACGCGGAACGTGCCGGCCAATTTCAACGAGGCGAAGTACATTGCCTTCACCATGTACACCACCTGCATCATCTGGCTGGCCTTTGTGCCCATCTACTTTGGCTCCAACTACAAGATCATCACCACGTCCTTCTCCGTCAGCCTGAGCGTCACCGTGGCACTGAGCTGCATGTTCACACCCAAGATGTACATCATCATCGCCAAGCCAGAGAGGAACGTCAGGAGCGCCTTCACCACCTCTGATGTGGTGCGAATGCATGTCAGCGATGGGAAGGCTGCGCTGCCCAGCAACAGCTTCCTCAATATGTTCCGTCGGAAGAAGAATGGAACTAACAGCGCCAAGTGAGTGACCTTTTATGTTGCTGATATTGATGGATTCAATGCTATTTCCTGTGGTAATACAGTGTGAAGCCTGAACACTCAAATGGTGCAGTGACCTGTCCAGTGATGTTCTTGAGGCGTGTGTTGAGTAACAGAATCACCTATTTTCAAGTATTGAATAGATTGTTATTTTTTAATACTGAGAGTGGCATGCCTCTTAACCGCCAATGTATTGTATATTCTCTTTTCTATTCATTATATATATTTCATTTCATTTCATTTCTATTCTATTCTATTCTATTCTATTCTATTCTATTCTATTCTATTCTAGCTTCATCCCAGGTCGTTAGAGGATGAATCAGCCACTTGAATTACCAGTATAAATTTTAACAGACGGTCTTATTACCAAAGGAATATATTTGAGTGTTCATGCATCCAAAATTGTCTTCCCAGCAGCCCAAGCTATGTTTAATTAATCTGTTATTGCTTAATTGTTTAGATACAAGAGCTATGAAGTGAATCTGGAGTGAAATAATATGACAAATGCCCCTCCCCCTGAGAAGAAAATGTTATCACTGAAATTAGGTTCTGTTTGATAGAAGCCTGATATATAATCCATGCTAATATCTCTATGATGATTAAAGTACTGTATAGATTTTACTGATCCTATTAAGAAAATAAAAAATCAATGTTTACTTTCGCCCAATATGACAAAATAAAAGGGCTGTACATTAAAGGGCTGTACATACAATTAGCCTTGCATAAAACCTTCTTGAGCTCCACAGCAAAGACACATGGACAGTTATGTAAAGTAAGGAGTGGGACAGGGTATGAGAGTGATCCTAGTATGTTTAAGTGTTGTCTCTCACCCTTGCTATGCTGCCTCTCTAACCTTTTCAAACGGGACAGAGTATTGTCTGCGAGAATGTAATAGGCTGGCAAATGTTTAGACGCAGGCTTATTCAAATCCTGTCCTGGAGAGCTGCACTGTCAACTGAACTTATCGACATACTCTTACTGTAGTTCTATATATAATCAGGGTGGGAAATTAAGACCACTTACCGGCCAAACGATGATACATTTTGTTGCTGTTGCAAGTATTCTTCTATCTATTCTCCAAATCTTATAGTAAGTAACCAGCCGTAATTTCCCACCCTGTAAATGATGAAGTATACGATGCTGCTCAGGGTTAGTCCTAAAGTATATGATGCTGCTCAGGTTTAGTCCTGAAGTATATGATGCTGCTCAGGGTTAGTCCTGAAGTATATGATGCTGCTCAGGGTTAGTCCTGAAGTATATGATGCTGCTCAGGGTTAGTCCTGAAGTATATGATGCTGCTCAGGTTTAGTCCTGAAGTATATGATGCTGCTCAGGGTTAGTCCTGAAGTATATGATGCTGCTCAGGTTTAGTCCTGAAGTATATGATGCTGCTCAGGGTTAGTCCTAAAGTATATGATGCTGCTCAGGGTTAGTCCTGAAGTATATGATGCTGCTCAGGGTTAGTCCTGAAGTATATGATGCTGCTCAGGGTTAGTCCTGAAGTATATGCTGCTGCTCAGGGTTAGTCCTGAAGTATATGATGCTGCTCAGGTTTAGTCCTGAAGTATATGATGCTGCTCAGGGTTAGTCCTGAAGTATATGCTGCTGCTCAGGGTTAGTCCTGAAGTATATGATGCTGCTCAGGGTTAGTCCTGAAGTATATGATGCTGCTCAGGGTTAGTCCTGAAGTATATGATGCTGCTCAGGGTTAGTCCTGAAGTATATGCTGCTGCTCAGGGTTAGTCCTGAAGTATATGATGCTGCTCAGGGTTAGTCCTGAAGTATATGCTGCTGCTCAGGTTTAGTCCTGAAGTATATGATGCTGCTCAGGGTTAGTCCTGAAGTATATGATGCTGCTCAGGGTTAGTCATGTGGATTCCTGCATTGAAAAATGATGATTTTTGACACTGCAACCCTCCAAGTAGGAGATTTGTCATCCTGCTGCTTTTAGTTTAAGTTTAAATTGAACAATTCTCAGCATGAGCACCTCTTTGCCCGTCCCTTCCCCAACTAATCATATTAGAGGCAATCCTAGCTCACTCTGCACTCAACTGTGTGTCATCTTCAGACCAGTTCGGGCACCACCGAAAATACATTGCAGGTGCATGTGTCCCATTTCAGCTCTCTAAGCACTTAGTTAAGCAGGACAAAATGAGCTGGACGCCTCCGAATACCGTGAGCGCGGTCATTTGAAGATCATAATGCTCTGTCTGCAGCACATTATGGATCTCGCTAGATATTTGTGAAGTGCACAGTTAACAAATGCAATGCTCCTTAGAGCTCACCAGCGAACCCTCGAGCACTGCTGTTAATGTCAAGTCACCTGGTCAAAAACGTATTTTGACATGCATCACAAATGTTGAAATGCTGCTGTGCTCCTGTTGTGTTGATGTTGTTGACGTTTTTGTCTGCAACCTCCTCCCCGGTTTCCTGTGATAGTAACTTGGGTCTTTATCTCGTTCATAGTTCTAATGGCAAGTCTGTGTCATGGTCTGAATCAGGTGCAAGACACCCTCCGAGGGGGGGGAATGTGTGGCACAGACTGTCTGTGCATGTGAGGAAACAGGAAGCCGGCACGAATCAGATGGCGGTCATCAGGCCCCTAACTAACACCCCCGACCCCCACAGTTGTGAGCCCTCCACCCGCGACCTTGGCACAGACCCCCACCTCGCCCAAGTACAGCCCGGCCCTAAGGCTCTATACAACCTAGCGGAGGAGGACGATGAGGGTGAGGCGGCACAGCGCCTTCTCTGGACTCCTACGCGCTCTGGACCGCCCCGAGGGCCGCACTCCGATTTATTCGATGAGCCGACTTCTTATTTGCCGAGCCGCACCACCGAGCACCTGCAGGGGGCGGTGGTGGACACGCACAGCTCCGGTGTCCCTGCGCTGAGTGTCAAGGAGACGATGCCCGTCGACGAGCCTTTGAGCCTCGCGCCCTCTCGGCTCCCCCTGGCTTTCGGAGGGGAGGGGCCGGAGGAGGACGAGGACCTGGACCTCTTGCACAGCTACATGAACGATGCCAAGGAAGAGGAGGGGGAAGGGGAGGATCTGACTCAGAGCAAGCTGACTCTGGAGGATTCCCTGGCTCTGTCCCCTCCCTCCCCCTTCAGAGACTCGGTGTGTTCGGGGGAGTCCGTCCGCGGCTCCCCCGTTGTGGAGTTGCTGCTCGGTAGCCCTCTGAGCTCGGCCTACACCTCGACTATCCTCCGAGACTTCACGAGCTCCTCGACACTGTGAGAGCAAAGTCGGGCACTGACACACCTGCTATCAGCACAGCCACATGCATTTCCTATAGCCTAAACACACATACTGTACATACAACATTTACAACAGATCGACCATTTCACAAGTTTTGAGTATTTATTTCATTGCCTTTTTTCTTTTTCTGAATTGCTCTGCCATTTTGCTTGCTCGTATTTTGCTACTCTGCTTTTATCAAAGAGGCGTTATTTCAAAACCAGAAGTAGGCTAAGACAAAACACCTGGAATCACACCCAGGAGAGCTTCTACACTCCTGAAGGGCTCGTCAATCCTCACAGCCTTTCTGTCAACTCTGACAACTGGGAACAGTGCCAAAAAGCGACAAACTACAAATGAAACTAGCCAGCTGACGTGCCAAAATGTGACGGATTAAGCAACAGCTCGGAATAAAGGATGTAGCTATTGTTGTCCTATTGTTGTGAGATTAAAGAGCTGACGTGAAACAAATGGAGGGAAGCCCGCTCGGTGTGCGTGCGCTGACACGAGCGGGCGGAGACCAAACTGGCTCCAAGGAGGACTGCAGTAGCTCCAATGCATTTCATGCCAGGTCTAATTAGCTGTGCTCATGTCCTACACGCTGCTGCACATGTACAGTACAGTTCTGTCCATGTGTGTAGCACTCACAGCTGCATCTGGACAAAAAACTATCCCTTTTGCCTTTTTTTCATTGATAAGACTCACCTGAACTTTCTCACTTCTGACCTCATCATTGCAATTTAAATATTTACAATTGCAGAGACAAAATTATATAAAAAAAAAAGTACAGTATGTTGGTCGAGTATTACATTCAAGTGTTTCAAGGTCTGTGCAACATTGCAAACACATTAGTACTTAACTGGAATTCCGCTGAAGACTTGCGCTGTATGATATTCTGTGATACAGTATGGATATAATGTGTACCAATGAAACTTGTTATCAACCTAGGCTACTTCCCTGCTTTCACTTTTGACTATGTAGCTGATAAAGGTTTGCTTGATTGTAGATGGTGGCCATGTTGTTTACTCAGTGTACACACAATCATGTCCTGAGAGCAGTTTTATAAGCATGATGAAGAGCGTGTTGATACTTCTCATGTTTTCTGAGTTGGCTGTGTCATTGTAATGGGAAACACAGTATTTGTATAAGTTCTCAAAGTTTGTAATACTGTTTGAACCATCGCTTGTTTTTTCACACAGGTGGTATGTTTGTAATATCAGTAAATGTTTATATATTTAGAATGTGAAGAAAAAAAGGTTTATACATTTTGAAAATGTCCCCAGATGTTTGTCAAGGAGCAGTGTGTTGCCATTGGTTTTGGCTAACTTTTAAGCTAACTTTATCAGTCGACTGTATCCTCTTGAAAATATTCAGTTGTGAAAGTAAGCAATGATTAGTTGCTTCTTGTAATGAGATTACATGTTTCAATTTAGCTTCAATCTTGTATGATAAACTTAAGTAGTTTACTTGAGCTTAAGTTTCTTAGTTCTTTATATAAGAATGCAACTTTCAAAGTAAAAGAATATACAGTATGTACAGTAACATAGTGCAATGGTATTGTATTTCCAAATGTTTTTAGTCTATTATAGTGTAAGATGTTTAGATTTTAACCAATGTACAATATATGAGGGTGCCACCTGTTGAACACTGTCAAAGCTAGAATGAAATAGGCCTTCATGTTTTGGGCAAGCTGAACAATGCTGTAAAATAAAAACGATTTATATTAAGAAGACTTGATTACCTCCTGCAATAGCAAGACTATGAGTTGGGACTGTATTGTCAGTAATTAAGTAGGTCTGCACAAACGCAACCAGCTGCAAGGCTTGAGCAAACTTACTCTAGACCAGTGGTTCCCAAAAGAGGGTTCGGGAGCCATCAGGGTTCCAGGAGTGGGTTCCAAGGGGTCTCTGTAGGAAAATGAGGAATAGTTTAATTTCACTGTTTTCACTTTCACTTTCTAGAAGTGGGCAGCAGATGACATGGATGATGACATCATAGATTTCAGTGACCCCATTTATCTATCATTATTGTTTTAATAACTTCACCCACAGTGTGGATAGTTATTTCCTTTTAACAGAGGCTTTCAACAGGTGGTCCGTGGCCCCCTGGTGGTCCATGAAGGCAGTGCAGGTGGTCCCTGACCATGCATTCAATGTTTCCATGTAATCTCAACCCCTTTCCTCACACCACTGGTCCTCAGGTTGCTTCTTAGGCAGAATGGTGGTCCCTGGGTCACAATCAATTGAAAACCCCCTGGCTTATAAAGTCATATCTGAACAAAATCCCCAAATGGTGCTCCTTAGGAGAAAACAACAAATCTCTGTGGTAGCTGATTGGCTGATAGTGGAAAAAGTAGGGACACCCTTGAGTTTGAATGGAGAACACAAGCCTCAGAATTTTACTACTCATTAGTTTCACTCAATCATAGTCTCACCCAAGGACCTAGAAGAGTCATGCCCATTGATTTTTTTAGGGGGGAAAAATAATGGCGGTCATTAGTAGTGGAGCATCAATCCCCTTTTCAAACATGTGAAAATGAAATGCTGTTAGTTATTATAGGCATATTTGCAGCAAGTTAGATACTACTTCTACCTATACAATGCAGCTAAAGTTAGCATTATAATTTTAGCCAGTGCTGTTATGGCAGAGAACTGTTGGTTTTTACAACCACTATCACATGTTATACTGTAGTTAGCAAAACACTGAATTCCATTTGATGTCTCCAGGTCAAGATGCAGTTCTTTAAAATAATTCGCATTGTGGATATAGTCTTTTTATGTGAATAACATTTTGGGTGAAGCAAGATTTCAAGCTATATAATATCAGTGTAGAAGCTAGTGTAGAAGTGAGTGACTAAGCTAATAACCATAAAAGCACAAATAATTGTCCAAAATCTCTAAATAAATATACAGTATTTACCCTAATGAGAAAAGGAGCAAAATATTGATGGTTAAAACTGAATAATGACATCACAAGTCTAATCCTAATGTTTAAAATGAGATATTCCTCTAAATCTGGCTTCAAATGGCCAACATTTTAGAAATAGTTAAATGGACCGATTGCTAGATAAATCAATCAATCATGAGTGGATTCAGCATACTTTATCTGGGCAGACTGATTGAAACATTGCAGATCTATTCAGACCTTAGATTGCCACCGACATTTTTTAGCCGGGGACCTTTGGTCACCGCTGAATGTTTATCTCTAAATAAATATACAGTATTTACCCTAATGAGAAAAGGAGCAAAATATTGATGGTTAAAATTTAATAATGTGTCCAAGTAGGGAAAAAGCTGTGAGACTGCGCCAACAAAAGGCATCTAAAAAAGTTTGGCTGGGTGCGTCGGTACAGAAGTACTAACAATAGAGGTCAAAGAGAATACCCGCACACCAGTCTGGTGTGCGGGTATTCTCTTTGACCTCTAAAATTTAATAATGACATCACAACAGTCTAATCCTAATGTTAATTTAAAATTAGATATTTCTCTAAATCTGGCTTCAAATGGCCAACATTTTAGAAATAGCTAAATGGACGATTGATAGATAAACCAATCAATCACGAGTGGATTCAATCTATTGAGACCTTAGGTTGCCACCGAAAATCTTTAGCCGGGGGCCTTTGGTCGCCGCCGAATGTCGCCATGGCAGAATTTTGACTTGCATGACGCCCCTGCAAAGACCCGTATTTTCATTGCAGGCTCCATTCGTAAAAGCCCTACTTTTTCATACATGTAGCAATCACAATAAAACCGTACTTGCCTTACACAAGGTTGTTGTCCGCCGAACAGGATTATTCGTGTTCTTAAATATTGCGTAGTTGCCAATTCCGAGCCGTTTTCTCATGCCAGAGCATGTGCGCCGGCACTGTCCTTTCCATTTAAAATGGCCATTGTTCTTCTTCCGCTTCCCAGCAGGGAAACAGCGCCCTCTCTGCTGTGGCTATGGGTGGGAAACATGTAATTACACATCCGGAACAAGATAAATTACAGGCTCTGGAATGACAAAAATGCCTCGCAATTGGGAACTACGCAATGTTTAAAAACACAAATAACCCGGTTCTACGGACCACATATTCTGTTTAAGGCAAGTACTGTTTTATTGTGATTCCTACATGTATGAAAAAGTAGGGCCTTTGAGAATGCAGCCCGCAGTGAAAATACGGGGTCCTTGGGTGAGACTGAGTTTGAGTGAAACAAATGAGTAGTCAAATTCTGAGGCTAGGAGAAGAACACATGCTTATGCAAATACCAAGGGGGAAACTTGGCTTCTGTAATCGCAGGAGGAGGAGACTGTTTTTCCCTGACATTTCCGGGTCCTATGACTTATCAGGTGGTTGTCTGGCAGGAGGAGGTGGATGGGGGAAACCAAGAATGTACTTTCTGTTGTATCTGCTCCCCGGCACATCGACCAGCCCGTCCAGCTCCTCACAGCACGCTTATGAGAGAAAGGGGAGAAGAAGAAGCTGTTTGAGTGTTTAGGAAGCTGTCAGTCGCCCCTCTCTCACCATGGCCGGAGGCTCGATATCGGAGTGTAAGGAGTACCTGTTCAAAGTCCTGGTGATTGGGGAATTAGGCGTCGGGAAAACCAGCATCATCAAACGCTATGTGCACCAGCTTTTCTCGCAGCACTACAGGGCGACGATCGGGGTAGACTTCGCACTAAAAGTTATCAACTGGGACAGCAAGACGCTGGTGCGGTTACAGCTGTGGGACATCGCAGGTAAGGGGACGCTCATTCATCATAACATCGCCCCATTGTTTTTGCGTTGCGCGACAGTTATAAATGTTACCGAGCTAGTTCTAGTGGGGCTTGTCACAGCGTGTCAGCAGCCGCAACTTTCTTTCTTTCTCTTGTGGCACACAGGGAGCGCCGATCCCGTACTGGAAATGTCACTTCTCACACAGGCTATACATTTCACAGATAGGCTTTAATAGGAATATGTTTAGAGGTAGGTTTAGGTCATGTTACAACTTAAGTTATATAAAAACATTGACTAAAAGTGTTGTCATTTGTTCAAAATATGTTTCAGCAGCAAACATTTTTATTAAACTTTTCAGATTTCAGTCAACAGTTTATAGGCTAGTAGGTAATATACAGTATAATTTCCAGAGTGTCCCAAGTATATGCTACTTATATTTTCAATTACTTTCATCTACATTTGTATGCTTGAAACATCTCTAAACCACTTTCTTGAAGTATGAGTACTTTCTCAAGTATGTGTTGGAAGTCCCAGGCGGCCCTGAACGCAACTGACTCAGACGTTCCCCTAAATCTAACACAAGCAGATGGCTCCGTGCATATGATCTAGCTTAATTACTTTGGGAAGTTTCTTGCCAAAGAAAAGACCAGTTGATCACGTTGTTGCCTTCCAGTTTATGATCATGGCAGCTCGTAATTGCCTGTGGAATGTAGGTCACGTTATTATTACCGGCTGGCTGCTTAAGCCCCGCCCCCACCGAAAGATCACTGTAACTGTCCATGTAATAATAATATTATTTCTCTAGAGACTTCGTGTCTGTGGTATTCAGTAGTGAGTTCATAGTGGTCTTATATTATGCTATTTTCTTTTTAATCTCACGTGTCATACAGTAGGCCTATGATATCTGACATAGCTATATACCTAAGGCCTTATAGATGTTGCTGTGACATTCAGTATCTATGTAAATTCTTACTTTGTCTTTGGTAAACTTGACACATACCAACCTGCTGCATTCCAACAGCTAAGTAAGCAAGCTGGGTGAAATCAGTGCTGTGCAAAGAAACTCAGCTGATGGCAGAGGAAGATCACACTGTAAACACATATATACAGAAGATATAGACGGTTTTCACAGAATTGTGTTGCTAGGGAACAGTTTGGAACCTAGCTTATGTCCTGTCAGTTATTGTACTAGCAAATACTGCTACAGGAAGTATGCTGGGGGGCAATTTGGAATGTTTATGTTGTTGAATTGAAACATCTATACAGTCTTGGAAGGGCAGGCTAGAGAGGAAGTGAGCACAGATCAACAACTAACAAACCAACAGAATCCATAATTATGTCTGTCTATAACCTGCCAAATGCTGACTGCAGATCAGTTAGGATGGGATGGGTAGGTTAGTGTGGGTGGGATGAAATCGGCCGGTCACACCTACTGTAACTCATCCTGGTGATTTACAATGGGTTGGTGTAACGTGTTATGAGGTCAGGTGGCTCCTGACAGAACATTCTCACATGAAAATGCTGACTTCGTAGGCCATCTGTTTTTATGATTTCGCTGTTGGTGGCGAAAGGCGCAAGGATTCAGATGTCTGTCTTGAAAAGTGAAAGTTTTAGACTTCAGAGATGTTGCGGTCCTTTCTAAATTGCAAAGGCATCCGAGTATGGCAGGCTACAAATGGGACTTTCACAATGAATGCTTTGGGTGATTTTTTTCCATCATAAAAATAAACTAAATGTTCCTCACATGTGCACCATGGAAGATATACAGTATAGAGCCTCTTGATTAGGAATAGTTCAGGATTCTTTCAGCAGGGTCTCTGAGTGTGGATAAATAAATGTGTGTATATATTCATAAAGTATACTGTATATTCACACCCTTTTTTTATAAACATTTGACAGTGGCAACAGACAAATATATTAGTTGGCATGGTAGGAATCAACTGCTGTCTGACATTAATAAAAGAGGAAGTTCAATGCTAGGCCAGAAGCCCAAATATATCTATGATCTTGAAGCAGTTATGAAACAGGTCGCTTTCCTGTTCCAGTAACGACAATACTGATAACCGACAGCATCAAACACCTTCCAAACACTCGGATCCATGCAACCCCTATGGGTTACTTATATATGATGTTTACCTATCCACTGCGTGCCATGTATGCTCTTAACAGTCTTGTTTTTCCTAAATATAATGTTTATTTGCTTCCTAGCTCTTCCTCTCAATGCGTTCCTATTCTGGCTTGTGAACCGTGCCCTGGCTGTGATGGCCCTCGATCGTCTCCCTCCATAACAGCCCTTATATGTTGAGACAGGTCTGGACAGATCGTTTGTAGATTGTTGTTATATTTATTCCATTGCTTACAGCAGTGACAGAGAAGGGGGCGGGTGGTGGCGTGGGGGTGGGGCTTACAGCAGTGACAGAGAAGGGGGCGGGTGGTGGCGTGGGGGTGGGGGGGATGGGTGGTCAAACTTGCGCCTGTCTCAATCAATCAATCAATCAATCAATCAGTTTAATACTGATGTCCCAGAAGGGCACTTTGGTTCACATCAGACAGTAGTGGATAATTACAACATCATTACTAGTTTGAGATTAGTAATAACGGCACACTTCAGAATTGAGATACATTATTACTAGTTTTAAAGTAATAAAGGCGCACTTCAATATTATACAATACATAAACATTTGTTGCATTATGTACAGATTCCAAAGGACCATCTACTGCCCTCAGCAATCTGTCACAGACTGATTGGCAAAGTGTAGGCTAAACTCCCCTGGCTGACACACACACTTGGATTGACTGATACTGTATCATTCATAGAGAGAGACAAGGAAACACTGTGGCAGATACCACCGGGAGAACACAAAGTGGAACACACAAACATGCACACACAAACGCGCACACACACACACACACACACACACACACACACACACACACACACACACACACACACACACACACACCGGAGACAAAGTAAAAGTTAGCAGTTATAAAACACACATACAGTACTTAGACTTATTATTCACACCTACACACAGGCCTAGCCTGAGGACAGTCTTAGGATCAACAAAAAAGGAAGAGAACGTGGGAGTGAAGGAAAGCGAAAGCCGGGGGTATATTTGCCAAGTCATTAAGAGCGGCTATTAAGGCATTTAATCGTGCGGAAAAGGAGGAGGAATGATCTTCATCATCTTCAACATCACAGTGACGTCTTCTTTTACCAGCCTTCATCATGATTACAGTCTGGGAGGAATGACCCTAATCAGGGCCCAGTGGAAGATGGTCGCCCCATAGAAGTCAACGTGAAGCTGGGGACTCGCCCGCCCCTTCTCACCCAGAATTGCTACTCTCTTGTGGATTTGTCTAAGCCAATGGACAGCATGATTACCACCATGGCATGGAGTAAATAAGCTGGTACCTTGTGCCAAGGCTTTGTGTTGAGGGGCCAGCGGTTCAGTCCAGGAGGAGAGACCCCAGGGTAATACCCCTTTAAGGTCGTGGATTTCTCCCTCAATTCAGACTGTGTTCAGGCCTGGAGGTGGCAGTAAGCTGTAGTAAGTCACTTCTCACGTGCTGCTCACTGGAATGTGAGTGTGTCAGTCATGTGTTCTTCATACTGCTGTTTTAAAGGTCCAGTGCAATGGGAGTTTATCAATTCCATATAGTATAATTAAACAGGACCTGTTCATGTAAAGTTAACTTACCCAAATTATTTTAACTGTGAACACTGTGGAAATTTGGCTAATGCCCATTAGAAAACTCCTCATCTGATTGTCAACAGAATCAAACAGATTTAGAATTCCGGTCTACTTCCTGTTGTAAATGATGTCACCTACACCCAGGTTTTAATGAATGCTCTGATTGTTTTTGTTTTTTAAATCTCTGATTTCCCCCCATTTTCTCCCCAATAAGTACTTGGCCAATTTTATCCCCTGCTGCCCCGGTCGCTGCTGCACCCTCTGCCGATCTGGAGAGAGCTGTAGACTAGCACCATTCTTCCTCCGACACATGCGCAGTTGCCAGCCACTTCTTTTCACCTGACAGAGGGGAGCTTCACTGGCAGGACGTAGCACGTGCGTGTGAGGATTACGCTATTCCCACCAGTTCCCTTCCATCCCGACCAGGCCCCCTGACCGACCAGCTTTCTACCAACTAACCATAAAAAAAACTGAAATGTGCTCGTTAGAAATCAACTTAAAACTTTTCCTGGCTGAGTTTGTTGAAAGCTGGTCCGGTGTTCCGGTAGAGAGCAGCTTAATGACTGCACTGTTGTTATTTTCGTGTTGTTGGGAGGGCGTTTGGGGAAGGTTCACAGCCGTTACCTCCCAACAACAGACGGAGACCGCCGCTGTTGCTCCTGCCATGTCTGGCTTGGACAGTTTCTATGGTAACCCACCCACAGAGTAGCTGTGTGTACGAGCGCGGAGGAAACTCGGGTTGCCAGGGCTATGGATAATGATGAGACGTCTCTTTCTCTCCGTTTCTCACACACACAACAAACAAAGAGATGATACTGTGGCCTTAACGAAAGTTATCTAACGAGTTGTTTCGAGTTCTTTTTCCGGCGTTAGACAGATTTCACACATTATCGTCGTTCTTGCGCGGTCGTGCGGCACTATCCAGCAGCTGATTGTCATGAATTGTCCTAAAAGCAGTGGAAAAACCACAACGGTCCCCCCTCTCTGACTTCTGGACAGACACAGACACACTTCTTCTTTGGTTATTACGCAGTTGCGCATAGGCTACAAGGTAGCACAGTCATTTATTCTCTCCCGCAGTCTCATATGCTTGCATGCTCACTATGGCATTCAGTTGGCAAATGTGATGCTCTATTGTTCACGCTGTTCATTCCTCTCCTCGGGTCTTCTGCTGATTAGGTTTAGCAGCGTGTGACTCTAATTTAGGCTTATTGTTTTATTTTATTTACCCTCCATTTAGGAACTGACTCACTCTTTTGCAGGACGATGCTGTAAAAAAAAAACTACACAAGAAGAGTCGCAGTATCTTTAAGGGGGTATTCAATGATGTATTTATCGACCTCTATCTGCCACCGGGGCCCGTTCCAAAACAGAGTACAGGCTGGAAAGTGAGTTTTGAAAGCCAAAAAACCTCAGCAATCGAGGTTTAATAGCCTAATCTGGCAGCTTGGTGTAATACATTGTTGGTATAGATCATTGAAGGGCTGAACTTGCTGATAGAAAATAATCTCTTTCAGTTTTAATTCTTTCAGAAAAATCCACATCCATTTGCCAATCAATCAATCAATCAATCAATCAATCAATCAATCAAAGTTTAATGACGACAAACTGAGCCACAGATCTTATTGATGATTTTGATTGTGATGGGCAAACCATCATTTGTGATTACCAGAGCAGAATAAAATTGAGATTAATTTTTCTGACCCATGAAACATTTTTTACATTTTTGAAATGTGATATATTAGACATCATCCCATTTATCCAATCAATACAAAGAAACCAGCTAAAGCAAAATACATGGGCTCAAATTTGAAATTTGAATTTGAATACTCAGGTTTGGTTATCATATACAGTACAATCAATCCTCAAAACAGCAGTTTAGTGAATTGAGAGTGATGTCACTTTTATCTAACAAAATAATAATAGTGTTTATGAGCAGGACTGGGTTTGGTCAATGCAGCAGAATAGTTAAAGAGAACCACAGGCCAGAGATGATGTATTTTTGTAGGCCAACCCAGAAGCCCCTGCACGTCCGGAAATAAGGTCGTGGTTAACAAAAGTTTATGAAACGGTGAACTTTGTGTTCAGCAAGATAATCTTCAGAAATAAAAATAAAATCATGATTTTCAGAAAATGCTTCAAAAGTCTTAAAAGTGGTCCTCATCTGTGGAGATTATCTTGCTGAACACGAAGTCCGCCATTTCATATATATTTGTTAATCACAGACCTTATTTCAGGCATTTAACCAAAATCCCCAATTTAACCAATGTCCCCATACAAAAATCCCATTGACTTTGAGATGAGGGAACCAGGAAGTGCTAACATCCCGGGCTGCCGGACTCATTCCTGCTCTATTAGGACCTATTTATGACACTTTAAAGTCCAGACATTGTGGGATTTGTTGTCATTGAATGTTAGTGACTTCTATGCCAACCCCATAGCACCGCATCAATACCCCAAATAACTCATTACACACCTTACCTACCACAGTCGAGTGTGTGTGTGTGTGTGTGTGTGTGTTTGCATGCGTGTGTGTGTGTGCGCGTGCATGCAACTGCAATCACTTTGGTGATATTGATTGATATAGCCACTCCATAGGAGTCTTTCTCAGTCAGCCCCCTCCCAGGAGGAGCGCTCCCACAGAATAAAGTGTACACCTCAATCCCGCCTCTGCTTACATGTCGACCCAACGGTCACTGAAAATCAAGTCACGTGTTGAAAGGAGGCCATGATATGCTGTCATGGCCGCTTCCAGTGTTTACGGAGCAACACAACCATTATTATACTGTCTTTGTCGGTGTTAATTATTGTCTTCTTTGTCAATTCATCACATAATGTCTGCAAGTTAAAGAATGAAACTGACTGCATACAGCTCCACAATGGAGCGCAAATTGACTTGCGTCATTGTCCGTGCATTGCAGGAACTGACTCTGCAACCTTGGCATTCTGAAGTAATGTAGACAGATTGCTGGTGAAGACACTTCAGTCATTATTCTGTCATTCTTGCCTCTTTTCACCTCGGCAGAGAACAGAAGTCATATTAGATGTTATGAAACTCAATGCAGCGTAATGGGGTCCCTCACCTGTCCTTGTCTCTTGTTCATTGGCGACAACAAGGTCGAGTTGCTTTCTCCAGAGTGGAAAGCGCATGGTGTCCTGCGTTCTTCCCCTCAGCCGCTTTTCATGGCATTTCTACCTTCTCCTGCCACCTTATCGACCTATACAGTCGACGGCATTTGAAAATATCAGAGAGAGTGAGAGCTCGTCTCGTTCTGCCAATATTTGACTCTGAGGTCGATATAATGTTGAACTCAGTTCTGACTGAAAATGATATGGGTGTGTGAATAAAAAGGAAGATAAAGGCGTTGAAAATTGGGAAGCTAGTTTCTTTCTGTGTGTGTGACTGTGTGTGCGTGTGTGTGTGTGTGTGTGTGTGTGTGTGTGTGTGTGTGTTCTCTCCCTTTCACTCCCTTCTGTTGGATGTAGCAGCTTCACAAGGCCTGAAAATGAAAGTCTTATTTCCATCTATCAGCTCTTTATCCCACTGTGTCGTGTCTCTGGTGAATTCACCTGGGGTTACGTCGGCTAAAATTAGACTCTCAATTATGAGCAATTACCGTCAGGCCTGTGGGCCCCACAGCTCTCTCGCTCACACCCGCACTGCGCCAGGCTCCGTGCCTGCTGGGTAAGCACCCGCACTGCGCCAGGCTCCGTGCCTGCTGGGTAAGCACCCGCACTGCGCCAGGCTCCGTGCCTGCTGGGTAAGCACCTAACCCGCACTGCGCCAGGCTCCGTGCCTGCTGGGTAAGCACCCGCACTGCGCCAGGCTCCGTGCCTGCTGGGTAAGCACCTAACCCGCACTGCGCCAGGCTCCGTGCCTGCTGGGTAAGCACCCGCACTGCGCCAGGCTCCGTGCCTGCTGGGTAAGCACCCGCACTGCACCAGGCTCCGTGCCTGCTGGGTAAGCACCCGCACTGCGCCAGGCTCCGTGCCTGCTGGGTAAGCACCTAACCCGCACTGCGCCAGGCTCCGTGCCTGCTGGGTAAGCACCTAACCCGCACTGCGCCAGGCTCCGTGCCTGCTGGGTAAGCACCCGCACTGCGCCAGGCTCCGTGCCTGCTGGGTAAGCACCCGCACTGCACCAGGCTCCGTGCCTGCTGGGTAAGCACCCGCACTGCGCCAGGCTCCGTGCCTGCTGGGTAAGCACCCGCACTGCGCCAGGCTCCGTGCCTGCTGGGTAAGCACCTAACCCGCACTGCGCCAGGCTCCGTGCCTGCTGGGTAAGCACCTACAGTAGAAGTGAAAGCACACAGGGAGGAAGTGCACTCACGACTTCCTCAAAGTTTCTCCCGATTCTTTTATTTTTAATTTTTTTTTATGACTCAGCTCAAGTGGAGGGTGTTAACTCTTCTCTGCTCTGTGCAATGACATTTTAATTGGAGCAATGTCTGCCACCTGAACTCATTGAATGCCTGGCATTATGAGACAAAATCTAAACGAGAAGAGAGATGGGCGGGCTTGCACTGTATTGACTTCCTGTTATGTTAAAGCTGGTGGCTGATCATTCATGGTTGACTGATATTGGTCATAAGAAAACATGAAGAAGCTCTCAACAAAAACATGAGGAAACATTTTGGGAAGCTTATGCAAGAGGGTGTGTGTGTGAGTCATATTTTATGGGGGAAAATAATAACACTGCTATCTTGGCTGCATGGTTGTCCGTAGTCCGTCCCTCCGGTCATCCATCCATCCCATTCTCGTTAACGCGTTATCTCAAGAACGCCGTGAGGGGATTTCTTTAAATTTGGCACAAACGTCCACTTGGACTCGAGGATAAACTGATTCGATTTTGGTGGGCAAAGTTCAAGGTCACTGTTACCTCACGTCCGTCTGTCCCATTCTCGTTAAGGCAATATCTCAGGAACGCCTTGAGGGATTTTCTTAAAATTTGGGACAAATGTCCACTTGTACTCCAGAATGAACTGAATTTGGTGGACAAAGGTCAAGGTCACTGTGACCTCACAAAATATGTTTTTGGCCATAACTCGAGAATGTAAGATATTAGGACGAATCAGCATGTTTGTAAAGAAACTGATTGGCTATGTGTACTTCCAGGTGCAACTACCGTTCATTTTAGACAGCAGTCCATGGTGAAACCATGTCCTCTTTCAACTCTTAACTAACTACTCATACTTTATGCTAGACATTCCATTTAAACTTTAAACGAGTCACCACTTTTAAGAGAAATCGCAGTTTATGTTTCATACTTTTTTCAACCTTTATAATGGGACCCTATGGAGCTCAGCCAGGAACTCACTCTATCTAGCAGGCTTTACCTTTTACTAAATTCACACATTGGAAAAATGCAACAGTTCACACAACTTTAACACTCCATACATCAGACCCTTTAGCTACTTCTGCTCTCACTCATACTGTCAAAATGTAAAGCAATGTGATGTATACTTTTTGAGATATTAACGTTTTTTTGGCACAGCTTTTAAGCTTCATTTCATACAATTTTCTGCTGCAGTGGCACCCTGAAGTACTTTTCCGCTGTTGTGATGTCACACTGATTTGCCCTATTATGACACAATTTCACACAAGTGTCTAGTCGGAGAGAATGATGAAGTGATGACATTTTATATCTAAAAGTTCAATGGTCAACTTCACTGTGAGATCATAATGTTATGCTTGCCACTGTATCTGAGAAAACAATATTGGGTCATCCTACAAAAACGGTGAAGGTGCTGTCACTTCCAGTACTTTGCAGACACCAAAATCATTTAACTTGACCTAATAATCACATGATTTATATTGATTTGGACCACCCTCTTCACTTCCTCTCCCTGGATGACAACCAAGACAGGGGGCCTCATTGGTTTAGCTGATATTGAGCTTCAGGTGATTGTCGTTGACTGGAATCATACATGTCAATAAAGTGATAACTTCCATTTTGCCAAAAACATACCCTTAATACATTTTATTAAATTCCTTCAAAGTCTTCACTATAGTACTTTATTTTATGAGTCTGGACAGATATGAATGTAAACTGCAACTTAACTTGTTGGCGGAGGCATTAAATTGTGAGGCGGGTATTTCTAGTTTTTAATAAACATTTTTTTTGTGGTATCTGGCCTTCTCTGTCACAAAGGATTGCTGTCTCAAGTAGCGAGGAGGCATTGTGTGGCCACAGGCCTCTGGCACGAAAATGATGCGTTCTTTCAAAATCTCTCCACCACCTCCTGTCCTGTTGGCACATTTCTTCACTCATCAGTACATGCACCACAGATGTGTCTACATCACAGTGTGCTCACGGCCACTGCCTGTCCACGCTGTCCCAACTGTGGACCAAGTCCCTTCTCCCCTAGCTGACTGACCAATGCACTGTGTTGGTTATTGAATTTAGGATGCAAGGACAGCTGATAGGCCACAAGTGTTACACCCCCCACATCACTACTGTATGTATTTAATGTAGAAGACTTGCAGTTTGATTTAACAGTCACTATTACTGAAATGCAAGAGAAAAAAATCCCAGGCATTCAGGGTGTGAGGTATGAATAAGATCAAGGCAATTTTGCAGATGATGATATACATGTATACTGTATATAGATTATGATATAGTTGTGAAAATTAAGGCATTTTAACTTTATATCTCACATCTCAAAGCCATGGATTCCACCCCCCCTGCCATTTCAATACTACAGTACATATTTTTCAGTCTGAAAAATAGTTTCTAAACACTCATGAGCCCCTGTTGACCTTTTTGCTGCTTAGATCTTTTTCTAATCTTGATAAACCAACCAATATTTGATTGTTGATGGTTTTTATTCAAGTGCATATCAAATCTGGCACAAATTAAAGAACTTCTACTGTACCAGCAACACATTATCTGTTGTTTTTTAACGGACAGAAAAATTGCCTGTATCCAATATAGCCTATAGCCGAAGGTCAGTCGTCTTTGTCTGAGCAGTAGGAGTTGGAGCCTTCATCGACAATCACTAGACAGCTAATCAATCAATCAATCATATCTCCCCAATTAACCCGGTTTAGACAAACAAAAGTGTGCAGAGAAGCAAAGGGAGAATAGAGAGCAGTAAGAGGAACCAGCTATTCTCTCTGGGCTCTATAGTGTGCATGTGAAAATAGGGAAGGAGGGGACCCAATGATAACATTTCCAACGGGGCTTATCAGTCGTATGTTAGGCCAGTGAGTGTTCCAGCCTTCCAGGAGAGCCTATCACACAATGTTGTTTGATATGACTATAGACTATAGAAATCTTTTTCTGAAGACCAATATCAAGAGGTTTTCTGATCGGATCGTGGAAATTGCTCGAGGGTTTTCTCCTCTCCTCAAAAGCCCAGTTCCTCTTAAAGGTTTCAGTTCAAAGGTTCTTGTTACACTGTGGAAGTTCCCATGGAAATTTGAATTTTGAAGTTGTGACCGCAGCTGGTCCCCATGGTGAGCCTCAGATCTGTCACAGCTTGTAGAATAGATGATCTTGGCTGTAGTCATTTAAAATGACAGAAGGACATCTAAAAGTGTCAAATGCAACACTTCGAATAGCCCATTATCTGCTAAATGCCAATTAATATATACTTACTTAGTGCAGCATTGTTAATCAGCATAATAGGGATCTATTGCTGACTAAAAATGTCAGTGATTGACCTACAGCAAGCTGGTGTCTTATGTGAATATAGTCAATAATACACGGTGTACTTCTAATAATGTCTTGGACTATTTTCAATAATGAAGACTACTTAGCAGCTAACGCCCAGTTCAGGTCATATCACAGTGCACGCCCCCTTTCTTTGAGGTTGTATAACTCATTCATTGTTAGGCTTGCCCCCCTTCTCTGATAGAGACACTGCATGTAATAGGCCACGCCCATCACGGGGGAAGAGCTCCGTTCATTTCCACACACCAGCGTCATTTTCCTTGAATTAAACATAGCTAAAAGCTGTTGTGTGGTGGGGCTGCGCAGAAAACAAATGTAAAAAATCGCCAGTTAAAGTTTTTTTGTACTCCTGAGCAAAACAAGGAAGCCATTGAGAATTGGCGAGAAGAAAAATGTGGATCTAGCTGTCAAGAAGTAAGTTGGAGTGTTCATCTTCCGTATATACGATCTTTTGGTGCAACACGCAACCATGCACGTGACATAGGAGAACGCCAGGATTGGACAGGAGTTTGTGTTTTCCCCCGTCTTGGGCGTGGTTTCTGAATGATGACGCGTTACGCAGTGTCTCTATGCTGTCTCCTCACCCAATCAGTTTACCACACATGTGGCAATAACCAATCAGCCCAAGCTATTCCTCTCCAGCTGATCCCAATCACCTAATCAGCGTAGTATATCAGGGTCGATGTTTTACTCTGTTTGCTACGTGCTGTGTATGTGCCATGTGTCATTCTCAGTTGCTGATCATAATCGCTGAAGCAGTTTTTGCCCCACCTCTTCCCCTGACCACCACCATCGTCATGACTCCTGATTGAAGAATTCCCTATGGGGGATTTCCTATCCTATTCTTAACTGACGACGCCCTCTCATCATCTCAGGAGAGCGTCATCATATCATGGAGTCATACGCCAACATGAATTTGTTGTATCATTAAAGCTTGTTAAACTTTCTACTAGTCTCTCATGATTGAACAAGAGTAAAAACACAACTTACAGTAAGTGGTACAGTTGTGTTCAAGCGGAGCCCAGATTGACAGACACCCCAACTGCCACTGGTAATTCCCCTTACTTTGTGAAATATCGTCTCAGATATTTCTCCCAGAATGACTACAGAGAACGGCTTTTATTTTATTAGATGAGATTAGCCTACTTCTGCCATTCTCTGTGCAGATTATTAGGCCCCCATGGCAAATCACTGTAGGGAAAGTAGGTCAAATAAGAGACATCTCTTCTCATCATTCTTGGCCACAACCAGCGAGAAGAAAGCTGAGGTATCGCTGAGTTATGACAGGAAGGAGAAAGACGGTCTTTTAGGTGATCGAGCCCAGGAGCAGACCTTTTAGTTTCGTCTTTAAGATACTGTTATTTTATTGCTGCAGATTTTTAATCACATCTATTTGTGACGGATTTGTCACATCCACATAACATCCACACATTTTCTTAATCGGTAATGAACCCAAACCCCTATTACTCATCTAGCTTAGCATCTCAACAACCTTGCAGTTATTTGTGTGTGTGTGTGTGTGTGCTTTGCAAAAATTCAGATTCTTCCCTTGCCCTTGCCCCAGGTCAGGAGCGTTTCGGCAACATGACGCGGGTGTACTACAAAGAGGCGGTGGGGGCGTTCGTGGTGTTCGACGTGACGAGGGGCTCCACGTTCGAGGCCGTGTCCAAGTGGAAGCACGACCTGGACAGCAAGGTGAAGCTGGCCAACGGCAACCCCATCCCCTCCGTGCTGCTGGCCAATAAGTGCGACCAGAAGAAGGAGAGCTCCAACAACACATCCCTCATGGACAACTTCTGCAGGGAGACCGGCTTCCTGGGCTGGTTCGAAACCTCAGCTAAGGTGAGAGGCATTTATCTGATGTTTTATTTAGGCTTTGCTCTATACTTCAGCATGAAAATTGCCCATAAGGCCACATGAAATGCCTGAAATACCTTATATCATGATGAGGGATACACATTTCAATGACCTTGAGGCATGGTTCATACATACACGACTCCTAACAGGGTTAATCGTGTTTTACACATGAGCGTGACTCAGATGTTTGTGGTGAATCTGCTTCAAGAGCTTTCCAATACATAAGACATACATACACATGTTTGTTTTTGTCAAAAGGAATACAGAAAAGAAACCAACAATAAAGACAACCTGAAGTGCTACTGCAATCACACCGGTTTAGACTGTGGTGATTGCAGGTTCTCATTAGTGACCTCGTGAATTTGGTTTAGAATAATCTGTGTTGTGAAATAATTGAGTGCGGTGTGTAAATTCTTTATTAAGTGTATCCGTTTCCAGCAGTGGTTTCTTAGCTTGAAAGTATGTATAAGCTATAAGCTACACTGTTAATGAGGTGTAAAAGCTGGTTTCAGGAACAAGACGGCAAATTGCAGATTATGAGTATGTTTAAGAAGGAGTGTAATGTAATAAAAGTGATTGAGTAAGACCGCCGCAGACTCCATGTGTTACTTAAATCACTGAAAGTTCGATAAAGAGCTGTAATCGTGTTCAGAATCAGAATCAGAATCAGCTTTATTGGCCAAGTATGCAAACACACACAAGGAATTGGGCTCCGGTTAGCTTTGCTCTCAAGTACACACAGAGTACACAAGTACACACATATAGATTATAGACATATAGTGTTCAAACTGTTCAAATGATATGGCTGGATTTCCCGGCAGGAACATTGGTGAAAAGCGTTTTTATTTGATTTGATCCTGACATCTCTGCCATTCATGCACTGTATCCCTGGAGATGGACTTCCCCCAGGCAATGAAAAGGACAGGGTGTGTGATAGGGTGTCAGATGACTGTGATTGATGTTCCAGTCGGGAGCTGTTGGGGCAGAGTTACAACAGATCCGTGAACAGATAACTGTCCCCTACCAAAGGGGGGACTATGGATCTGTCTCTGTCCGTCCGTCCGTCCGTCCGTCCATTCATTAGTCAGACTGTAATGTTGACTCTGTGCTGCTAGGGGGCCGGCTGGACACAATGCAAACACATTGAATGAAAAAAGGACAACATAGGTTTAGCTGTTGGACCAGCATGTCGCAATGCATCTTGGGATGCCCCCCTCACTCACACACACGCACGCACGCATGCACGCACACACACACACACACACACACACACACACACACACACACACACACACACACACACACACACACACACACACACACGTTTTGCTAATAACTTCGCCCCAGATTATATTCCCCAATGTGAATATAATCAATAATACACGGTGTGCTTCTACAAGAGTAAAAACACAACTTACGGAGGCCAGATTAACAGACACCCCAACTGCCACTGGTAATTCCCCTTACTTTGCCTATTATGAAATATCGTCTCAGCTGAGAAATGTCTTCCTTTGAAGGATACACTTAGATAGTGTGTTTTGAACCACAGCAAGTCAAACATCAACATCTCTCTGTCTCTGTCTTTCTCTCTCCGTCTTCTCTCCCTCCCTCCCTCTCTCTCTGTCTTCTCTCCCTCTCTCTCTCTTCCTCACTCTCTCTATCTTCCCTCCCTCTCTCTCTCGTCTTCCCTCTCTGTCTCTGTCTCTTTCTCTCTCTGTCTTCTCTCCCTCCCTCTCTCTCTCTGTCTTCTCTCCCTCCCTCTGTCTCTGTCTCTCTGTCTCTTTCTCTCTCTGTCTTCTCTCCCTCCCTCTCTCTCTCTGTCTTCTCTCCCTCCCTCTGTCTCTGTCTCTCTCTCTCTTTCTCTCTTTGTCTTCTCTCCCTCACTCCATCTCTCTCTCTGTCTTCTCTCCCCCCTCTCTCTCTCTGTCTCTGTCTCTCTCTCTCTCGTGCTTAAGTTGAAAGGCTCAGCTGTCTCATTTCCTAGCTCGGCCTCTTTGTCCATAGATAGAAACTGTTCGGCGCCAACAAACTAGGAAACACACACACACACACACACACACACACACACACACACACACACACACACACACACACACACACACACACACACACACACACACACACACACACACACACACACACACACACACACACACACACACACACACACAGCATCCAATGTAGTTATCTTTATTAACTTGTTTAGGCTAACTCTATGTCCTGTCCTGTAGTTGTGGTGGTGTGACCGTAATCATCATCTGTCATGTGGTTTGTCATGTAACGTGTGTGCATGCATGTGCAGCAGACAGGCGTGTACCAAAACAACTAGTAACTGGAAGGAGTAACAGCTCTATCCCTCTCTCTCCCCACATTCTATAGAGTGCTGCAGGAATGACGTATTATAGGCCAACCATGCCAGCATGGGTTCCCTCGACAAAAAGACAATTGGATTTGTCCATTGGATTTTGGATTATTGCCATCGACAGTAAAGAATATGGACAAACTCCCCTTGTTTTTAGCATGTGGCCATCTTGGGATCCTTGTGCAGCTCACGCGAGACTGGGGGTTTCCCAGAGCCGCAGCTGCGCCTGCTATTCATGCTAACCTTGTGAGGCAGCTGGATTCACGCGAGATCATGAGATCACAAGATAACGATCACATGACAAATCCATCTTGTCACGCTCCAATCTATTGGTTTGAATCCAAATCACCAGTTTGCACCACCAATCAGCATCCTATGAGGCAGCTACGGGCCTTTGGTGTGATGCCGGCGAGAGGGAGCCTGTGACAGACGGATGGTTTATCCAATCACCTGTCAGGTATTTCTTGAAAGTGCCTGCCCTTTGAAACGGTTCCCAGAGCGACTTATTCCCAGATGGTTATGTGAAAATAAACCATTTGGCAGCATCAGGTTCGGTTGGTGCAGCTTGTTTTTCATTGAAAAATCATTTCTTTCTCCTTTAATAGTGCAGTGGACAACACTGCATTCAAATGACCTACCTACACTTACCTTCAGTTTGCCTATACCCAAGTGTGTCCAGGGATCTTTGTGAAGTGGCCTCTTTGTTAGCTGTGAAGGCGTTTATTTCCCACAAATATCAGTTGTATTCAGCAATGCAAAAATGACCAGTTCAACTGTTTGTTTCCTCTAAAGTGCACCATGTACATGCACTCTGACACAATACTGCTTTTTGACCCTTTTTTTGCAGGACAACATCAATGTGGACGAGGCGGCGCGTTTCCTGGTGGAGAACATCTTGGCCAACGACAAAGGCTTGCCGTACGAGGAGAGCAACGGAGAGCGGATCAAACTGGACCAGGAGGCTGTGGCTGCTGAGAGCAGGCCAGGCTGCTGCTAACGCTCGGTGCGTCCCTCCGTCACTTATCAGCCGTCCACCGCCTCCCCACCAGCAGGGTCTGACCCCCTACACCCAGCCTGGGACATGCGGGTGTCTCCATAGCCCCCAGCGGTGCCAGAATGGTCTCCTCTCCACTTCCAAGTGTCCCAATGTAGCTTTCCCAGTCTTACTGTATCTCTGACTGGGCTCCAGAATAGGAGTCTATGCTCCTGTTGTCTCAAACGGTTTCACTGCCTCCCAACCACCAAGCTATTTCCCTTCTTCTGCTATTGTGCCTCCAAACCAGAGAGTCTTTATTGTGGTTCTTCTCAGCCTACGTTTCCCCAACTATGGACCTCCCCCTGCACCCCTGAACCCTGTGGATCGCCCCATCGTCCCAGCAGCATATGGGACTCTACCACATCAGATAAGGGGTGCAAAGCAAGCGTGATGGTGACACACACACACTAAAAAACCTTGGTTAGTCTTTGTTTTGTCTCTTTTCTCTCCATATCCCTATGTTGTGTTGACATCATTCATGTACAGTAGCTTTTGTGTATGTGGTTAAAAAGGTGACTGTTGTAGTGACTTTGAGTTGAGTTTTTCACCAACTAATATAGTCAGACGTTAATGCCCTTCAACCATTCATCTTCCACTGTTGTCGGTGTCTCCAGCTATTCTTGTATTAGATTGCTGTGTAAAAAGTAAGAAAAGGGGCATCACAGTTCAACGATACCAAACTACTCCATATTCCATATTGACAGACCGCCATGTTGTTTTTGTGTCATATCTACCCTGGAGGCGTGAACAAAGGTAGAGAAATAATGTGACGTGTATTTTTCCTTCCTTTTTTTAACATGCTGTGCCATATTTTTCAATGCTCACTCCAAACACTGACACCGAAACTCTATTGAAGGTACCATAATATGAGGAGCTAAGATATCTTTGTTGTTTGTCTTTCCAACGGTATGAAAGGGTACATCTGAGATCTGTATTTTGAATATTTTTAAATTGTGTTTGGTCATGTATTATAAAGATGGGGAGATTAGCCTACAGAAATCATCAGACGCTGTACAGGACTTTTCTCTTTTCCATGGGGATTATAGTCTCTGCTAATGACGTAGACTCAGTTCTCAGTCACCAAACGTCTGGGAGCCGACACTACTGCTAATGTTGTCGATAGAATTGTGAACGTTCTTTCTTTTTTAAGTATGGAGTTGAAGTAATGAAGTTTACATATGAAAGTACTTTAAATCTACAACAAGAGCAAAAAAGAATAAACATTTTAACATAATTGTGGTGTTGCTTATTAGTTATTGCAGCTATTAGTATTTGCCTAAAATATATATATTTTCCTCCCCCTGCCCATGTTGGGATTTTATGGCTCTATCATCAAAGTTTTCAGATAAAATTTGTTTTTTCGTTTTGGCTGGGATTGACTCTCATGCTAGTACATTTCTGATTGGATTGGCGCAGGTGACTGCCTTGAGATTCACATGCCTAAAATTCCAGCAATGTGATAACAACATACCATAGAAAAATGACTGACATTGTAGTGAAGAATGAATATTCCAGATTGCAATACATCACATTGGGTCATATTTTCTGCTTTGCATTTTTACAAAGAGGGAAATAAGTGAGGGACGTATGATATACAGTATTTTAAATGATCCAGAACTCTGTGTGTGTGTGTGTGTGTGTGTGTGTGTGTGTGTGTGTGTGTGTGTGTGTGTGTGTGTGTGTGTGTGTGTGTCTGTGTGTCTGTGTGTCTGTGTGTGTGTGTGTGTGTGTGTGTTTGTTTGGCTGTGTGTGTGTGTTTGTGTGTGTGAGAGAGACACACACACACAGGACCATGTGCTTCCACTCAATAAACAGTGTGTGATAGTCATCAGACAGTGTTCGCTCACCACTGCAGCTCGTGCTCTTCTATCAGAGCAGGAATGTGAAGGCCCCCAGGACACTAAGTCTAAAATCATTTCACCAATTACTATTCACTGTACTGCACTTACACACGTTCATGTATTTCATTGGTGTTTTAAACCTGGACATTGATATACTTACTTCATTATCTCAACGTATGTTTATCCTGTTTTCTATTTGACCAGTGTTAAATTACCACGGCAGCGTGCCAATTCACTTTACTTGGTTAGAGACTCTTGTAATTACGTGTGGCTCGGCTATCAAATGTCATCATTTACAGCACATGAGTTTCTACAAGTCATGGTTGTTCTTTATTTAGTAGCTACTGTCCAGCATTGCCCCGGTTAAATAGGCACAAAGCCATACAACTGCGCCATTTTGCTTGGCTGGAAATGATGGTGGTGTCCAGGACTTTCCAGGTGGTTCCAGGACTTTACGACCTGCCCATGAACTTCCCATATCAACATTCCATATCATATGACACCCCCATGCAAACTTTCAGCCCAACCCAACCTGGGATGTGGGCGTGCATTAAAGATAAGACAAGACAGATTTTAGGCTAAATGGACTGGCATTTCAGAGAATAAAGCACATTGTATAATGTATTCTCCATAGAGGAGATGAAGCTGGTCAACTAGGAAGTCAGCAGATCACATTCTGATACACTGCTAATTAATGAGATCTAGACTGTCATCATTCACCAGTCACTAACTGCAGTACTGTACAGAACATGTGATTGTTTTAGAAAAATGCTTCATTTAGGCTACTTAATTCACAATTGACATTGACACATTTGTTTAACTACCCAGTGTGACCCCCCCCCCCCCCCCCCAATAAATATGTACTAGTTAGTTGAATCAGGATGTTGATAAGGCATAGATGAGTTACAGAGCATTGTCTGACAATGGGCCTTGTTCACAGCAGCCATTTTGTGTCTAAAGGGCAGGATAAACACCTAAAAACAGGTGCAATCAAAACATTAAGGAGGGTTTCCAAATTCCAATCCATTTAGGTGTTTCAGTGCTGGGGCCCTCATGCCTCATTCATGTTTTTGGTTCTTTAAAAAAGTGTGTGTTCACGCTGTTTACGCTTTCAAAACTGAGGTCCCAGAAAGGCCTCATTCTAGGGCTGGCTCCGCCCCCCCCACACACGCACACGCCTCATCGTCCCATCGCTCGATCTGTCGCCTAGCAGCACCTGCAGACAAAACAAACGCTCCTCGACCTGCCTGCTTGTTGACATGCTTTCTTGGTCACTTTGCTAACCGTTGACTACTGACACTACACCAACTACAATGTCCAAGGTTATGGCAAAGAGAAAGGAGTCCTCTTCCAGCAGAGTCACTTCATCCCAGGGGCAGACACCAAATAAAGAGTGAGTTTGGGTTCAAGGTAGCCTCGGCGCGAGACTCAGGAGGCTAAAGGGTTTAGCGTTAAGTGGGTTCAAGACGTTACCTCGGTTATGTTAACTTATAGCAGAGACGAATTGTCTATGATTAAATTGTTGTAACGTTAACTGCAGCACCTGGCCAAAAGACAGAAATGAATCAGTTAAGGTATGCTCACTGATAAGCTTTAATACATTTTTAATGGAACAAATACACAGTAAGCTAGCCCCTTGGGGGCTAACAGTAGGCTAGAGTCAAATATTACAATGTGTGGTTTAGGCCCAATTTATTTATTTGCAATATTTATTGAGTTATTATTGCTGTAAATATAACACATTATACAGGTGTTACAGAGAGAGGCATGCAAACATTCTCTCGAAAAGGCGTTAATTTGTGTATTTGCAATTAATTTAGGTTACTTAATTCAGATTTAGGCCTGTATCAGCTGGACAAAAGTGAGTAAACTATTCTATAAAAGAGACTAAACATAATGTGGATGGGCTTTACCCTCTATAGTCTATAGTACTGTCTCAGGCATTGAGGGTGCTAGCTGGCCACTGGTTGTTGTATCATCATTTCAGAGCAGCGTCCCTGGTAGCCAGCACCTCAGGAAGCCTAGGAGAGCTGAGGAGATACAGATTCCCCATCTGGCCAGAGTGGAACGAGCCAGAGGTCAACGGGGAGAAATGGGACGCAGCCAAAGGAGCCAAAGATGGAAAGACGGGCAAGACCCCCTCTGTTGTGAGTGTGGCATATAGAAAACTATATGTGGACCAAACACATTTCTTTATAAAAGTCCATTGGATCATAGATTAATGTGCCACCAGCATGGGACTACAGGTGGAAACTAGCCCTTGGGCTATAACCTGGCATGTTTACTGTACGGCTGTACTGTTCATCAATGTGCAATGTCCCATTCTTTAAATAAATGAATCTGAATCTGAAGCAACAGATGGCCTAGCTGGCAAAATGGCAACATTTCCTATTAAACTCACTTTAAAGGAATACTTAACTCAAAAATGAAAATTCTGCCATTTACTCTCATGCCAGTTGAAACACAGGTGAGGTTTGTCCATATAACACACAGGGAGGATGCAACTTGCCAGCACAACTCCATAGCAGCTTTCTCCAGAACAATTCAAGTCAGTGGGAACCCGTTCTTCAGAGTTCCAAAGACCTGCTCTCTACACACCATCATTTAGTGCAAATATTAACTACAGCTGATTGATTTGCAACAAATATTGGTGTATATGTCTTTCACTTGTGTTTCATTTGGGATGAGGGTGAGTAGATGACAGAGTTTTCATTTTTGGGTGAACTATTCCTTAAACACTAATGGCACCTCATGTAAGATTCATTGTGTTGTGCTGTTACAAAGTCTTTTGAACTTTATGCTATTTTTGTCTGCAGCCATTCTTTGAAGATCCTGAGGGGAAAATTTGCCTGCCTCCATCTATGAAAGCGCACTCCTGGAAGCGCCCTTCAGAGTTCATTTTCAACAAGGTACATGTAACTTTAGCACTGGTCGTGTGAATTTAAATGGGACACTACATGGCAAATAACTAGCCATCCTACAAACGTGATTACAGTTGTGCCATGCCACTGTGTGTCTCACTATTATCACTATTATTGCCATTGTACTGTGCCACATCATAGTTCAACTGCATGTCAGAGGTAATAATAACAAACAATAGCAAATGTATCATGTCATGTTTATGAATGTATATGAAGACTAATAATGCACTTAGCTCTCCTCTCCCATCCCACCGACTCCCACCCAGCCAGTACAAATCGTCATGCAGCGGATTAACAACTTGATTGACAAGCAACCCCTGCCCCCCCCCCCCACAATATTTTATTATGTTATATTATAATATAACATAATATCATATTATATCATGATATTGTGCATGGGAACCCATGCAAGGGGTCTATGAGAAACCAGCCTGGCGAGTCACCCGTCGCCCCTAACCTCATCAAGGTAGGCCAGGAACAGGTCCCAAATAGTTGAGAATTTTTTAAGTGAGTTGGTCCTCAGGAACCTGAGTCTCTCCATCCGTAAGACAGAGGTCATGTCTGTCAACGACAATTGAAAAGACGGCGAAGGATTTCCATTCCTGCAGAATGAGTTTTTTGGCAACAGTTGTCCCCTGTGTCAGAGACTGTTG
>NW_028151390.1:0-46701 GCF_964638095.1 Poromitra crassiceps
GTGCGGTATTCAGCCTCTCTGGTGTCAAGTCTGATTTTGGAAAAAAAAAAAAAAAAAATCCAAAATCAGACAGAGTGTTGAGACCAGAGAGGCTAAGACCGCATTGACTCAGTGCGGTATTCAGCCTCTCTGGTGTCAAGTCTGATTTTGGAAAAAAAAAAAAAAATCCAAAATCAGACAGAGTGTTGACACCAGAGAGGCTAAGACGGCATTGACTCAGTGCGGTATTCAGCCTCTCTGGTGTCAAGTCTGATTTTGGAAAAAAAAAAAAATCCAAAATCAGACAGAGTGTTGAGACCAGAGAGGCTAAGACCGCATTGACTCAGTGCGGTATTCAGCCTCTCTGGTGTCAAGTCTGATTTTGGAAAAAAATAAAATAAATCCAAAATCAGACAGAGTATTGACACCAGAGAGGCTAAGACCGCATTGACTCAGTGCGGTATTCAGCCTCTCTGGTGTCAAGTCTGATTTTGGAAAAAAAAAAAAAAAATCCAAAATCAGACAGAGTGTTGACACCAGAGAGGCTAAGACCGCATTGACTCAGTGCGGTATTCAGCCTCTCTGGTGTCAAGTCTGATTTTGGAAAAAAAAAAAAAAAATCCAAAATCAGACAGAGTGTTGACACCAGAGAGGCTAAGACGGCATTGACTCAGTGCGGTATTCAGCCTCTCTGGTGTCAAGTCTGATTTTGGAAAAAAAAAAAAAAATCCAAAATCAGACAGAGTGTTGACACCAGAGAGGCTAAGACCGCATTGACTCAGTGCGTGCGGTACTCAGCCTCTCTGGTGTCAAGTCTGATTTTGGAAAAAAAAAAAAAAAATCCAAAATCAGACAGAGTGTTGAGACCAGAGAGGCTAAGACCGCATTGACTCAGTGCGGTATTCAGCCTCTCTGGTGTCAAGTCTGATTTTGGAAAAAAAAAAAAAAAAATCCAAAATCAGACAGAGTGTTGACACCAGAGAGGCTAAGACCGCATTGACTCAGTGCGGTATTCAGCCTCTCTGGTGTCAAGTCTGATTTTGGAAAAAAAAAAAAAAAAAATCCAAAATCAGACAGAGTGTTGAGACCAGAGAGGCTAAGACCGCATTGACTCAGTGCGGTATTCAGCCTCTCTGGTGTCAAGTCTGATTTTGGAAAAAAAAAAAAGAATCCAAAATCAGACAGAGTGTTGACACCAGAGAGGCTAAGACCGCATTGACTCAGTGCGGTATTCAGCCTCTCTGGTGTCAAGTCTGATTTTGGAAAAAAAAATAATAATAATCCAAAATCAGACAGAGTGTTGACACCAGAGAGGCTAAGACCGCATTGACTCAGTGCGGTATTCAGCCTCTCTGGTGTCAAGTCTGATTTTGGAAAAAAAAAAAAAAAATCCAAAATCAGACAGAGTGTTGACACCAGAGAGGCTAAGACGGCATTGACTCAGTGCGGTATTCAGCCTCTCTGGTGTCAAGTCTGATTTTGGAAAAAAAAAAAAAAATCCAAAATCAGACAGAGTGTTGACACCAGAGAGGCTAAGACCGCATTGACTCAGTGCGTGCGGTACTCAGCCTCTCTGGTGTCAAGTCTGATTTTGGAAAAAAAAAAAAAAAATCCAAAATCAGACAGAGTGTTGAGACCAGAGAGGCTAAGACCGCATTGACTCAGTGCGGTATTCAGCCTCTCTGGTGTCAAGTCTGATTTTGGAAAAAAAAAAAAAAAAATCCAAAATCAGACAGAGTGTTGACACCAGAGAGGCTAAGACCGCATTGACTCAGTGCGGTATTCAGCCTCTCTGGTGTCAAGTCTGATTTTGGAAAAAAAAAAAAAAAAATCCAAAATCAGACAGAGTGTTGAGACCAGAGAGGCTAAGACCGCATTGACTCAGTGCGGTATTCAGCCTCTCTGGTGTCAAGTCTGATTTTGGAAAAAAAAAAAAGAATCCAAAATCAGACAGAGTGTTGACACCAGAGAGGCTAAGACCGCATTGACTCAGTGCGGTATTCAGCCTCTCTGGTGTCAAGTCTGATTTTGGAAAAAAAAAAAATAATAATCCAAAATCAGACAGAGTGTTGACACCAGAGAGGCTAAGACCGCATTGACTCAGTGCGGTATTCAGCCTATCTGGTGTCAAGTCTGATTTTGGAAAAAAAAAAAAAAAAATCCAAAATCAGACAGAGTGTTGACACCAGAGAGGCTAAGACCGCGTTGACTCAGTGCGGTATTCAGCCTCTCTGGTGTCAAGTCTGATTTTGAAAAAAAAAAAAAAAATCCAAAATCAGACAGAGTGTTGACACCAGAGAGGCTAAGACCGCATTGACTCAGTGCGGTATTCAGCCTCTCTGGTGTCAAGTCTGATTTTGGAAAAAAAAAAAAAAAAAATCCAAAATCAGACAGAGTGTTGAGACCAGAGAGGCTAAGACCGCATTGACTCAGTGCGGTATTCAGCCTCTCTGGTGTCAAGTCTGATTTTGGAAAAAAAAAAAAAAATCCAAAATCAGACAGAGTGTTGACACCAGAGAGGCTAAGACGGCATTGACTCAGTGCGGTATTCAGCCTCTCTGGTGTCAAGTCTGATTTTGGAAAAAAAAAAAAAATCCAAAATCAGACAGAGTGTTGAGACCAGAGAGGCTAAGACCGCATTGACTCAGTGCGGTATTCAGCCTCTCTGGTGTCAAGTCTGATTTTGGAAAAAAATAAAATAAATCCAAAATCAGACAGAGTATTGACACCAGAGAGGCTAAGACCGCATTGACTCAGTGCGGTATTCAGCCTCTCTGGTGTCAAGTCTGATTTTGGAAAAAAAAAAAAAAAATCCAAAATCAGACAGAGTGTTGACACCAGAGAGGCTAAGACCGCATTGACTCAGTGCGGTATTCAGCCTCTCTGGTGTCAAGTCTGATTTTGGAAAAAGAAAAAAAAATCCAAAATCAGACAGAGTGTTGACACCAGAGAGGCTAAGACGGCATTGACTCAGTGCGGTATTCAGCCTCTCTGGTGTCAAGTCTGATTTTGGAAAAAAAAAAAAAAATCCAAAATCAGACAGAGTGTTGACACCAGAGAGGCTAAGACCGCATTGACTCAGTGCGTGCGGTACTCAGCCTCTCTGGTGTCAAGTCTGATTTTGGAAAAAAAAAAAAAAAATCCAAAATCAGACAGAGTGTTGAGACCAGAGAGGCTAAGACCGCATTGACTCAGTGCGGTATTCAGCCTCTCTGGTGTCAAGTCTGATTTTGGAAAAAAAAAAAAAAAAATCCAAAATCAGACAGAGTGTTGACACCAGAGAGGCTAAGACCGCATTGACTCAGTGCGGTATTCAGCCTCTCTGGTGTCAAGTCTGATTTTGGAAAAAAAAAAAAAAAAATCCAAAATCAGACAGAGTGTTGAGACCAGAGAGGCTAAGACCGCATTGACTCAGTGCGGTATTCAGCCTCTCTGGTGTCAAGTCTGATTTTGGAAAAAAAAAAAAGAATCCAAAATCAGACAGAGTGTTGACACCAGAGAGGCTAAGACCGCATTGACTCAGTGCGGTATTCAGCCTCTCTGGTGTCAAGTCTGATTTTGGAAAAAAAAAAAATAATAATCCAAAATCAGACAGAGTGTTGACACCAGAGAGGCTAAGACCGCATTGACTCAGTGCGGTATTCAGCCTATCTGGTGTCAAGTCTGATTTTGGAAAAAAAAAAAAAAAAATCCAAAATCAGACAGAGTGTTGACACCAGAGAGGCTAAGACCGCGTTGACTCAGTGCGGTATTCAGCCTCTCTGGTGTCAAGTCTGATTTTGAAAAAAAAAAAAAAAATCCAAAATCAGACAGAGTGTTGAGACCAGAGAGGCTAAGACCGCATTGACTCAGTGCGGTATTCAGCCTCTCTGGTGTCAAGTCTGATTTTGGAAAAAAAAAAAAAAAATCCAAAATCAGACAGTGTTGAGACCAGAGAGGCTAAGACCGCATTGACTCAGTGCGGTATTCAGCCTCTCTGGTGTCAAGTCTGATTTTGGAAAAAAAAAAAAAAAAATCCAAAATCAGACAGAGTGTTGACACCAGAGAGGCTAAGACCGCATTGACTCAGTGCGGTATTCAGCCTCTCTGGTGTCAAGTCTGATTTTGGAAAAAAAAATAATAATAATCCAAAATCAGACAGAGTGTTGACACCAGAGAGGCTAAGACCGCATTGACTCAGTGCAGTATTCAGCCTATCTGGTGTCAAGTCTGATTTTGGAAAAAAAAAAAAAAAAATCCAAAATCAGACAGAGTGTTGAGACCAGAGAGGCTAAGACCGCATTGACTCAGTGCGGTATTCAGCCTCTCTGGTGTCAAGTCTGATTTTGGAAAAAAAAAAAAGAATCCAAAATCAGACAGAGTGTTGACACCAGAGAGGCTAAGACCGCATTGACTCAGTGCGGTATTCAGCCTCTCTGGTGTCAAGTCTGATTTTGGAAAAAAAAATAATAATAATCCAAAATCAGACAGAGTGTTGACACCAGAGAGGCTAAGACCGCATTGACTCAGTGCGGTATTCAGCCTATCTGGTGTCAAGTCTGATTTTGGAAAAAAAAAAAAAAAAATCCAAAATCAGACAGAGTGTTGACACCAGAGAGGCTAAGACCGCGTTGACTCAGTGCGGTATTCAGCCTCTCTGGTGTCAAGTCTGATTTTGAAAAAAAAAAAAAAAATCCAAAATCAGACAGAGTGTTGAGACCAGAGAGGCTAAGACCGCATTGACTCAGTGCGGTATTCAGCCTCTCTGGTGTCAAGTCTGATTTTGGAAAAAAAAAAAAAAAAATCCAAAATCAGACAGAGTGTTGACACCAGAGAGGCTAAGACCGCATTGACTCAGTGCGGTATTCAGCCTCTCTGGTGTCAAGTCTGATTTTGGAAAAAAAAATAATAATAATCCAAAATCAGACAGAGTGTTGACACCAGAGAGGCTAAGACCGCATTGACTCAGTGCAGTATTCAGCCTATCTGGTGTCAAGTCTGATTTTGGAAAAAAAAAAAAAAAAATCCAAAATCAGACAGAGTGTTGAGACCAGAGAGGCTAAGACCGCATTGACTCAGTGCGGTATTCAGCCTCTCTGGTGTCAAGTCTGATTTTGGAAAAAAAGAAAAAAAAATCCAAAATCAGACAGAGTGTTGACACCAGAGAGGCTAAGACCGCATTGACTCGGTGCGGTATTCAGCCTCTCTGGTGTCAAGTCTGATTTTGAAAAAAAAAAAAAAAAATCCAAAATCAGACAGAGTGTTGAGACCAGAGAGGCTAAGACCGCATTGACTCAGTGCGGTATTCAGCCTCTCTGGTGTCAAGTCTGATTTTGGAAAAAAAAAAAAAAAATCCAAAATCAGACAGAGTGTTGACACCAGAGAGGCTAAGACCGCATTGACTCAGTGCGGTATTCAGCCTCTCTGGTGTCAAGTCTGATTTTGGAAAAAAAAAAAATAATAATCCAAAATCAGACAGAGTGTTGACACCAGAGAGGCTAAGACCGCATTGACTCAGTGCGGTATTCAGCCTATCTGGTGTCAAGTCTGATTTTGGAAAAAAAAAAAAAAAAATCCAAAATCAGACAGAGTGTTGACACCAGAGAGGCTAAGACCGCATTGACTCAGTGCGGTATTCAGCCTCTCTGGTGTCAAGTCTGATTTTGGAAAAAAAAAAAAAAAAAATCCAAAATCAGACAGAGTGTTGAGACCAGAGAGGCTAAGACCGCATTGACTCAGTGCGGTATTCAGCCTCTCTGGTGTCAAGTCTGATTTTGGAAAAAAAAAAAAAAATCCAAAATCAGACAGAGTGTTGACACCAGAGAGGCTAAGACGGCATTGACTCAGTGCAGTATTCAGCCTCTCTGGTGTCAAGTCTGATTTTGGAAAAAAAAAAAAAATCCAAAATCAGACAGAGTGTTGAGACCAGAGAGGCTAAGACCGCATTGACTCAGTGCGGTATTCAGCCTCTCTGGTGTCAAGTCTGATTTTGGAAAAAAATAAAATAAATCCAAAATCAGACAGAGTATTGACACCAGAGAGGCTAAGACCGCATTGACTCAGTGCGGTATTCAGCCTCTCTGGTGTCAAGTCTGATTTTGGAAAAAAAAAAAAAAAATCCAAAATCAGACAGAGTGTTGACACCAGAGAGGCTAAGACCGCATTGACTCAGTGCGGTATTCAGCCTCTCTGGTGTCAAGTCTGATTTTGGAAAAAAAAAAAAAAAATCCAAAATCAGACAGAGTGTTGACACCAGAGAGGCTAAGACGGCATTGACTCAGTGCGGTATTCAGCCTCTCTGGTGTCAAGTCTGATTTTGGAAAAAAAAAAAAAAAATCCAAAATCAGACAGAGTGTTGACACCAGAGAGGCTAAGACCGCATTGACTCAGTGCGGTATTCAGCCTCTCTGGTGTCAAGTCTGATTTTGGAAAAAAAAAAAAAAAAATCCAAAATCAGACAGAGTGTTGAGACCAGAGAGGCTAAGACCGCATTGACTCAGTGCGGTATTCAGCCTCTCTGGTGTCAAGTCTGATTTTGGAAAAAAAAAAAAAAAAATCCAAAATCAGACAGAGTGTTGACACCAGAGAGGCTAAGACCGCATTGACTCAGTGCGGTATTCAGCCTATCTGGTGTCAAGTCTGATTTTGGAAAAAAAAAAAAAAAAATCCAAAATCAGACAGAGTGTTGACACCAGAGAGGCTAAGACCGCGTTGACTCAGTGCGGTATTCAGCCTCTCTGGTGTCAAGTCTGATTTTGAAAAAAAAAAAAAAAATCCAAAATCAGACAGAGTGTTGAGACCAGAGAGGCTAAGACCGCATTGACTCAGTGCGGTATTCAGCCTCTCTGGTGTCAAGTCTGATTTTGGAAAAAAAAAAAAAAAATCCAAAATCAGACAGTGTTGAGACCAGAGAGGCTAAGACCGCATTGACTCAGTGCGGTATTCAGCCTCTCTGGTGTCAAGTCTGATTTTGGAAAAAAAAAAAAAAAAATCCAAAATCAGACAGAGTGTTGACACCAGAGAGGCTAAGACCGCATTGACTCAGTGCGGTATTCAGCCTCTCTGGTGTCAAGTCTGATTTTGGAAAAAAATAAAATAAATCCAAAATCAGACAGAGTATTGACACCAGAGAGGCTAAGACCGCATTGACTCAGTGCGGTATTCAGCCTCTCTGGTGTCAAGTCTGATTTTGGAAAAGAAAAAAAAAAATCCAAAATCAGACAGAGTGTTGACACCAGAGAGGCTAAGACCGCATTGACTCAGTGCGGTATTCAGCCTCTCTGGTGTCAAGTCTGATTTTGGAAAAAAAAAAAAAAAATCCAAAATCAGACAGAGTGTTGACACCAGAGAGGCTAAGACGGCATTGACTCAGTGCGGTATTCAGCCTCTCTGGTGTCAAGTCTGATTTTGGAAAAAAAAAAAAAAAATCCAAAATCAGACAGAGTGTTGACACCAGAGAGGCTAAGACCGCATTGACTCAGTGCGGTATTCAGCCTCTCTAGTGTCAAGTCTGATTTTGGAAAAAAAAAAAAAAAAATCCAAAATCAGACAGAGTGTTGAGACCAGAGAGGCTAAGACCGCATTGACTCAGTGCGGTATTCAGCCTCTCTGGTGTCAAGTCTGATTTTGGAAAAAAAAAAAAAAAAATCCAAAATCAGACAGAGTGTTGACACCAGAGAGGCTAAGACCGCATTGACTCAGTGCGGTATTCAGCCTCTCTGGTGTCAAGTCTGATTTTGGAAAAAAAAATAATAATAATCCAAAATCAGACAGAGTGTTGACACCAGAGAGGCTAAGACCGCATTGACTCAGTGCGGTATTCAGCCTATCTGGTGTCAAGTCTGATTTTGGAAAAAAAAAAAAAAAAATCCAAAATCAGACAGAGTGTTGACACCAGAGAGGCTAAGACCGCATTGACTCAGTGCGGTATTCAGCCTCTCTGGTGTCAAGTCTGATTTTGGAAAAAAAAAAAAAAAAAATCCAAAATCAGACAGAGTGTTGAGACCAGAGAGGCTAAGACCGCATTGACTCAGTGCGGTATTCAGCCTCTCTGGTGTCAAGTCTGATTTTGGAAAAAAAAAAAAAAATCCAAAATCAGACAGAGTGTTGACACCAGAGAGGCTAAGACGGCATTGACTCAGTGCGGTATTCAGCCTCTCTGGTGTCAAGTCTGATTTTGGAAAAAAAAAAAAATCCAAAATCAGACAGAGTGTTGAGACCAGAGAGGCTAAGACCGCATTGACTCAGTGCGGTATTCAGCCTCTCTGGTGTCAAGTCTGATTTTGGAAAAAAATAAAATAAATCCAAAATCAGACAGAGTATTGACACCAGAGAGGCTAAGACCGCATTGACTCAGTGCGGTATTCAGCCTCTCTGGTGTCAAGTCTGATTTTGGAAAAAAAAAAAAAAAATCCAAAATCAGACAGAGTGTTGACACCAGAGAGGCTAAGACCGCATTGACTCAGTGCGGTATTCAGCCTCTCTGGTGTCAAGTCTGATTTTGGAAAAAAAAAAAAAAAATCCAAAATCAGACAGAGTGTTGACACCAGAGAGGCTAAGACGGCATTGACTCAGTGCGGTATTCAGCCTCTCTGGTGTCAAGTCTGATTTTGGAAAAAAAAAAAAAAAATCCAAAATCAGACAGAGTGTTGACACCAGAGAGGCTAAGACCGCATTGACTCAGTGCGGTATTCAGCCTCTCTGGTGTCAAGTCTGATTTTGGAAAAAAAAAAAAAAAAATCCAAAATCAGACAGAGTGTTGAGACCAGAGAGGCTAAGACCGCATTGACTCAGTGCGGTATTCAGCCTCTCTGGTGTCAAGTCTGATTTTGGAAAAAAAAAAAAAAAAATCCAAAATCAGACAGAGTGTTGACACCAGAGAGGCTAAGACCGCATTGACTCAGTGCGGTATTCAGCCTATCTGGTGTCAAGTCTGATTTTGGAAAAAAAAAAAAAAAAATCCAAAATCAGACAGAGTGTTGACACCAGAGAGGCTAAGACCGCGTTGACTCAGTGCGGTATTCAGCCTCTCTGGTGTCAAGTCTGATTTTGAAAAAAAAAAAAAAAATCCAAAATCAGACAGAGTGTTGAGACCAGAGAGGCTAAGACCGCATTGACTCAGTGCGGTATTCAGCCTCTCTGGTGTCAAGTCTGATTTTGGAAAAAAAAAAAAAAAATCCAAAATCAGACAGTGTTGAGACCAGAGAGGCTAAGACCGCATTGACTCAGTGCGGTATTCAGCCTCTCTGGTGTCAAGTCTGATTTTGGAAAAAAAAAAAAAAAAATCCAAAATCAGACAGAGTGTTGACACCAGAGAGGCTAAGACCGCATTGACTCAGTGCGGTATTCAGCCTCTCTGGTGTCAAGTCTGATTTTGGAAAAAAATAAAATAAATCCAAAATCAGACAGAGTATTGACACCAGAGAGGCTAAGACCGCATTGACTCAGTGCGGTATTCAGCCTCTCTGGTGTCAAGTCTGATTTTGGAAAAAAAAAAAAAAAATCCAAAATCAGACAGAGTGTTGACACCAGAGAGGCTAAGACCGCATTGACTCAGTGCGGTATTCAGCCTCTCTGGTGTCAAGTCTGATTTTGGAAAAAAAAAAAAAAAATCCAAAATCAGACAGAGTGTTGACACCAGAGAGGCTAAGACGGCATTGACTCAGTGCGGTATTCAGCCTCTCTGGTGTCAAGTCTGATTTTGGAAAAAAAAAAAAAAAATCCAAAATCAGACAGAGTGTTGACACCAGAGAGGCTAAGACCGCATTGACTCAGTGCGGTATTCAGCCTCTCTAGTGTCAAGTCTGATTTTGGAAAAAAAAAAAAAAAAATCCAAAATCAGACAGAGTGTTGAGACCAGAGAGGCTAAGACCGCATTGACTCAGTGCGGTATTCAGCCTCTCTGGTGTCAAGTCTGATTTTGGAAAAAAAAAAAAAAAAATCCAAAATCAGACAGAGTGTTGACACCAGAGAGGCTAAGACCGCATTGACTCAGTGCGGTATTCAGCCTCTCTGGTGTCAAGTCTGATTTTGGAAAAAAAAAAAAAAAAATCCAAAATCAGACAGAGTGTTGAGACCAGAGAGGCTAAGACCGCATTGACTCAGTGCGGTATTCAGCCTCTCTGGTGTCAAGTCTGATTTTGAAAAAAAAAAAAAAAATCCAAAATCAGACAGAGTGTTGACACCAGAGAGGCTAAGACCGCATTGACTCAGTGCGGTATTCAGCCTCTCTGGTGTCAAGTCTGATTTTGGAAAAAAAAATAATAATAATCCAAAATCAGACAGAGTGTTGACACCAGAGAGGCTAAGACCGCATTGACTCAGTGCGGTATTCAGCCTATCTGGTGTCAAGTCTGATTTTGGAAAAAAAAAAAAAAAAATCCAAAATCAGACAGAGTGTTGACACCAGAGAGGCTAAGACCGCGTTGACTCAGTGCGGTATTCAGCCTCTCTGGTGTCAAGTCTGATTTTGAAAAAAAAAAAAAAAATCCAAAATCAGACAGAGTGTTGAGACCAGAGAGGCTAAGACCGCATTGACTCAGTGCGGTATTCAGCCTCTCTGGTGTCAAGTCTGATTTTGGAAAAAAAAAAAAAAAATCCAAAATCAGACAGTGTTGAGACCAGAGAGGCTAAGACCGCATTGACTCAGTGCGGTATTCAGCCTCTCTGGTGTCAAGTCTGATTTTGGAAAAAAAAAAAAAAAAATCCAAAATCAGACAGAGTGTTGACACCAGAGAGGCTAAGACCGCATTGACTCAGTGCGGTATTCAGCCTCTCTGGTGTCAAGTCTGATTTTGGAAAAAAAAAAAATAATAATCCAAAATCAGACAGAGTGTTGACACCAGAGAGGCTAAGACCGCATTGACTCAGTGCAGTATTCAGCCTATCTGGTGTCAAGTCTGATTTTGGAAAAAAAAAAAAAAAAATCCAAAATCAGACAGAGTGTTGAGACCAGAGAGGCTAAGACCGCATTGACTCAGTGCGGTATTCAGCCTCTCTGGTGTCAAGTCTGATTTTGGAAAAAAAAAAAAAAAAATCCAAAATCAGACAGAGTGTTGACACCAGAGAGGCTAAGACCGCATTGACTCGGTGCGGTATTCAGCCTCTCTGGTGTCAAGTCTGATTTTGAAAAAAAAAAAGAAAAATCCAAAATCAGACAGAGTGTTGAGACCAGAGAGGCTAAGACCGCATTGACTCAGTGCGGTATTCAGCCTCTCTGGTGTCAAGTCTGATTTTGGAAAAAAAAAAAAAAAATCCAAAATCAGACAGAGTGTTGAGACCAGAGAGGCTAAGACTGCATTGACTCAGTGCGGTATGCAGCCTCTCTGGTGTCAAGTCTGATTTTGGAAAAAAAAAAAAAAAAAATCCAAAATCAGACAGAGTGTTGACACCAGAGAGGCTAAGACCGCATTGACTCAGTGCGGTATTCAGCCTCTCTGGTGTCAAGTCTGATTTTGGAAAAAAAAATAATAATAATCCAAAATCAGACAGAGTGTTGACACCAGAGAGGCTAAGACCGCATTGACTCAGTGCGGTATTCAGCCTATCTGGTGTCAAGTCTGATTTTGAAAAAAAAAAAAAAAATCCAAAATCAGACAGAGTGTTGAGACCAGAGAGGCTAAGACCGCATTGACTCAGTGCGGTATTCAGCCTCTCTGGTGTCAAGTCTGATTTTGGAAAAAAAAAAAAAAAATCCAAAATCAGACAGTGTTGAGACCAGAGAGGCTAAGACCGCATTGACTCAGTGCGGTATTCAGCCTCTCTGGTGTCAAGTCTGATTTTGGAAAAAAAAAAAAAAAAAAAAAAAATCAGACAGAGTGTTGACACCAGAGAGGCTAAGACCGCATTGACTCAGTGCGGTATTCAGCCTCTCTGGTGTCAAGTCTGATTTTGGAAAAAAAAAAAATAATAATCCAAAATCAGACAGAGTGTTGACACCAGAGAGGCTAAGACCGCATTGACTCAGTGCAGTATTCAGCCTATCTGGTGTCAAGTCTGATTTTGGAAAAAAAAAAAAAAAAATCCAAAATCAGACAGAGTGTTGAGACCAGAGAGGCTAAGACCGCATTGACTCAGTGCGGTATTCAGCCTCTCTGGTGTCAAGTCTGATTTTGGAAAAAAAAAAAAAAAAATCCAAAATCAGACAGAGTGTTGACACCAGAGAGGCTAAGACCGCATTGACTCGGTGCGGTATTCAGCCTCTCTGGTGTCAAGTCTGATTTTGAAAAAAAAAAAAAAAATCCAAAATCAGACAGAGTGTTGAGACCAGAGAGGCTAAGACCGCATTGACTCAGTGCGGTATTCAGCCTCTCTGGTGTCAAGTCTGATTTTGGAAAAAAAAAAAAAAAATCCAAAATCAGACAGAGTGTTGAGACCAGAGAGGCTAAGACTGCATTGACTCAGTGCAGTATTCAGCCTCTCTGGTGTCAAGTCTGATTTTGGAAAAAAAAAAAAAAAATCCAAAATCAGACAGAGTGTTGACACCAGAGAGGCTAAGACCGCATTGACTCAGTGCAGTATTCAGCCTATCTGGTGTCAAGTCTGATTTTGGAAAAAAAAATAAAAAAATCCAAAATCAGACAGAGTGTTGAGACCAGAGAGGCTAAGACCGCATTGACTCAGTGCGGTATTCAGCCTCTCTGGTGTCAAGTCTGATTTTGGAAAAAAAAAAAAAAAAATCCAAAATCAGACAGAGTGTTGACACCAGAGAGGCTAAGACCGCATTGACTCGGTGCGGTATTCAGCCTCTCTGGTGTCAAGTCTGATTTTGAAAAAAAAAAAAAAAATCCAAAATCAGACAGAGTGTTGAGACCAGAGAGGCTAAGACCGCATTGACTCAGTGCGGTATTCAGCCTCTCTGGTGTCAAGTCTGATTTTGGAAAAAAAAAAAAAAAATCCAAAATCAGACAGAGTGTTGAGACCAGAGAGGCTAAGACTGCATTGACTCAGTGCGGTATTCAGCCTCTCTGGTGTCAAGTCTGATTTTGGAAAAAAAAAAAAAAAATCCAAAATCAGACAGAGTGTTGACACCAGAGAGGCTAAGACCGCATTGACTCAGTGCGGTATTCAGCCTCTCTGGTGTCAAGTCTGATTCTGGAAAAAAAAAAAAAAAAATCCTAAATCAGACAGAGTGTTGAGACCAGAGAGGCTAAGACCGCATTGACTCAGTGCGGTATTCAGCCTCTCTGGTGTCAAGTCTGATTTTGGAAAAAAAAAAAAAAAATCCAAAATCAGACAGAGTGTTGACACCAGAGAGGCTAAGACCGCATTGACTCAGTGCGGTATTCAGCCTCTCTGGTGTCAAGTCTGATTTTGGAAAAAAAAATAATAATAATCCAAAATCAGACAGAGTGTTGACACCAGAGAGGCTAAGACCGCATTGACTCAGTGCGGTATTCAGCCTATCTGGTGTCAAGTCTGATTTTGGAAAAAAAAAAAAAAAAATCCAAAATCAGACAGAGTGTTGACACCAGAGAGGCTAAGACCGCATTGACTCAGTGCGGTATTCAGCCTCTCTGGTGTCAAGTCTGATTTTGGAAAAAAAAAAAAAAAATCCAAAATCAGACAGAGTGTTGAGACCAGAGAGGCTAAGACTGCATTGACTCAGTGCGGTATTCAGCCTCTCTGGTGTCAAGTCTGATTTTGGAAAAAAAAAATAAAAAAATCCAAAATCAGACAGAGTGTTGACACCAGAGAGGCTAAGACCGCATTGACTCAGTGCGGTATTCAGCCTCTCTGGTGTCAAGTCTGATTTTGGAAAAAAAAATAATAATAATCCAAAATCAGACAGAGTGTTGACACCAGAGAGGCTAAGACCGCATTGACTCAGTGCGGTATTCAGCCTATCTGGTGTCAAGTCTGATTTTGAAAAAAAAAAAAAAAATCCAAAATCAGACAGAGTGTTGAGACCAGAGAGGCTAAGACCGCATTGACTCAGTGCGGTATTCAGCCTCTCTGGTGTCAAGTCTGATTTTGGAAAAAAAAAAAAAAAATCCAAAATCAGACAGTGTTGAGACCAGAGAGGCTAAGACCGCATTGACTCAGTGCGGTATTCAGCCTCTCTGGTGTCAAGTCTGATTTTTGAAAAAAAAGAAAAAAAAATCCAAAATCAGACAGAGTGTTGAGACCAGAGAGGCTAAGACCGCATTGACTCAGTGCGGTATTCAGCCTCTCTGGTGTCAAGTCTGATTTTGGAAAAAAAAAAAAAAAAAAATCCAAAATCAGACAGAGTGTTGACACCAGAGAGGCTAAGACCGCATTGACTCAGTGCGGTATTCAGCCTCTCTGGTGTCAAGTCTGATTTTGGAAAAAAAAAAAAAAAAATCCAAAATCAGACAGAGTGTTGAGACCAGAGAGGCTAAGACCGCATTGACTCAGTGCGGTATTCAGCCTCTCTGGTGTCAAGTCTGATTTTGGAAAAAAAAAAAAAAATCCAAAATCAGACAGAGTGTTGACACCAGAGAGGCTAAGACCGCATTGACTCAGTGCGGTATTCAGCCTCTCTGGTGTCAAGTCTGATTTTGGAAAAAAAAAAAAAAATCCAAAATCAGACAGACTGTTGAGACCAGAGAGGCTAAGACCGCATTGACTCAGTGCGGTATTCAGCCTCTCTGGTGTCAAGTCTGATTTTGGAAAAAAAAAAAAAAAATCCAAAATCAGACAGAGTGTTGACACCAGAGAGGCTAAGGCCGCATTGACTCAGTGCGGTATTCAGCCTCTCTGGTGTCAAGTCTGATTTTGAAAAAAAAAAAAAAAAATCCAAAATCAGACAGAGTGTTGAGACCAGAGAGGCTAAGACCGCATTGACTCAGTGCGGTATTCAGCCTCTCTGGTGTCAAGTCTGATTTTGGAAAAAAAAAAAAAAAATCCAAAATCAGACAGTGTTGAGACCAGAGAGGCTAAGACCGCATTGACTCAGTGCGGTATTCAGCCTCTCTGGTGTCAAGTCTGATTTTGGAAAAAAAAAAAAAAAAATCCAAAATCAGACAGAGTGTTGAGACCAGAGAGGCTAAGACCGCATTGACTCAGTGCGGTATTCAGCCTCTCTGGTGTCAAGTCTGATTTTGGAAAAAAAAAAAAAAAATCCAAAATCAGACAGAGTGTTGACACCAGAGAGGCTAAGACCGCATTGACTCAGTGCGGTATTCAGCCTCTCTGGTGTCAAGTCTGATTTTGGAAAAAAAAAAAAAAAATCCAAAATCAGACAGTGTTGAGACCAGAGAGGCTAAGACCGCATTGACTCAGTGCGGTATTCAGCCTCTCTGGTGTCAAGTCTGATTTTGGAAAAAAAAAAAAAAAAAAAAAAAATCAGACAGAGTGTTGACACCAGAGAGGCTAAGACCGCATTGACTCAGTGCGGTATTCAGCCTCTCTGGTGTCAAGTCTGATTTTGGAAAAAAAAATAATAATAATCCAAAATCAGACAGAGTGTTGACACCAGAGAGGCTAAGACCGCATTGACTCAGTGCAGTATTCAGCCTATCTGGTGTCAAGTCTGATTTTGGAAAAAAAAAAAAAAAAATCCAAAATCAGACAGAGTGTTGAGACCAGAGAGGCTAAGACCGCATTGACTCAGTGCGGTATTCAGCCTCTCTGGTGTCAAGTCTGATTTTGGAAAAAAAAAAAAAAAAAATCCAAAATCAGACAGAGTGTTGACACCAGAGAGGCTAAGACCGCATTGACTCGGTGCGGTATTCAGCCTCTCTGGTGTCAAGTCTGATTTTGAAAAAAAAAAAAAAAATCCAAAATCAGACAGAGTGTTGAGACCAGAGAGGCTAAGACCGCATTGACTCAGTGCGGTATTCAGCCTCTCTGGTGTCAAGTCTGATTTTGGAAAAAAAAAAAAAAAATCCAAAATCAGACAGAGTGTTGAGACCAGAGAGGCTAAGACTGCATTGACTCAGTGCGGTATTCAGCCTCTCTGGTGTCAAGTCTGATTTTGGAAAAAAAAAAAAAAAAATCCAAAATCAGACAGAGTGTTGACACCAGAGAGGCTAAGACCGCATTGACTCAGTGCGGTATTCAGCCTCTCTGGTGTCAAGTCTGATTCTGGAAAAAAAAAAAAAAAAATCCTAAATCAGACAGAGTGTTGAGACCAGAGAGGCTAAGACCGCATTGACTCAGTGCGGTATTCAGCCTCTCTGGTGTCAAGTCTGATTTTGGAAAAAAAAAAAAAAAATCCAAAATCAGACAGAGTGTTGACACCAGAGAGGCTAAGACCGCATTGACTCAGTGCGGTATTCAGCCTCTCTGGTGTCAAGTCTGATTTTGGAAAAAAAAATAATAATAATCCAAAATCAGACAGAGTGTTGACACCAGAGAGGCTAAGACCGCATTGACTCAGTGCGGTATTCAGCCTATCTGGTGTCAAGTCTGATTTTGGAAAAAAAAAAAAAAAAATCCAAAATCAGACAGAGTGTTGACACCAGAGAGGCTAAGACCGCATTGACTCAGTGCGGTATTCAGCCTCTCTGGTGTCAAGTCTGATTTTGGAAAAAAAAAAAAAAAAATCCAAAATCAGACAGAGTGTTGAGACCAGAGAGGCTAAGACTGCATTGACTCAGTGCGGTATTCAGCCTCTCTGGTGTCAAGTCTGATTTTGGAAAAAAAAAAAAAAAAAATCCAAAATCAGACAGAGTGTTGACACCAGAGAGGCTAAGACCGCATTGACTCAGTGCGGTATTCAGCCTCTCTGGTTTCAAGTCTGATTTTGGAAAAAAAAAAAAAAAAATCCAAAATCAGACAGAGTGTTGACACCAGAGAGGCTAAGACCGCATTGACTCAGTGCGGTATTCAGCCTATCTGGTGTCAAGTCTGATTTTGAAAAAAAAAAAAAAAATCCAAAATCAGACAGAGTGTTGAGACCAGAGAGGCTAAGACCGCATTGACTCAGTGCGGTATTCAGCCTCTCTGGTGTCAAGTCTGATTTTGGAAAAAAAAAAAAAAAATCCAAAATCAGACAGTGTTGAGACCAGAGAGGCTAAGACCGCATTGACTCAGTGCGGTATTCAGCCTCTCTGGTGTCAAGTCTGATTTATGAAAAAAAAGAAAAAAAAATCCAAAATCAGACAGAGTGTTGAGACCAGAGAGGCTAAGACCGCATTGACTCAGTGCGGTATTCAGCCTCTCTGGTGTCAAGTCTGATTTTGGAAAAAAAAAAAAAAAAAATCCAAAATCAGACAGAGTGTTGACACCAGAGAGGCTAAGACCGCATTGACTCAGTGCGGTATTCAGCCTCTCTGGTGTCAAGTCTGATTTTGGAAAAAAAAAAAAAAAAATCCAAAATCAGACAGAGTGTTGAGACCAGAGAGGCTAAGACCGCATTGACTCAGTGCGGTATTCAGCCTCTCTGGTGTCAAGTCTGATTTTGGAAAAAAAAAAAAAAAATCCAAAATCAGACAGAGTGTTGACACCAGAGAGGCTAAGACCGCATTGACTCAGTGCGGTATTCAGCCTCTCTGGTGTCAAGTCTGATTTTGGAAAAAAAAAAAAAAAATCCAAAATCAGACAGACTGTTGAGACCAGAGAGGCTAAGACCGCATTGACTCAGTGCGGTATTCAGCCTCTCTGGTGTCAAGTCTGATTTTGGAAAAAAAAAAAAAAAATCCAAAATCAGACAGAGTGTTGACACCAGAGAGGCTAAGGCCGCATTGACTCAGTGCGGTATTCAGCCTCTCTGGTGTCAAGTCTGATTTTGAAAAAAAAAAAAAAAAATCCAAAATCAGACAGAGTGTTGAGACCAGAGAGGCTAAGACCGCATTGACTCAGTGCGGTATTCAGCCTCTCTGGTGTCAAGTCTGATTTTGGAAAAAAAAAAAAAAAATCCAAAATCAGACAGTGTTGAGACCAGAGAGGCTAAGACCGCATTGACTCAGTGCGGTATTCAGCCTCTCTGGTGTCAAGTCTGATTTTGGAAAAAAAAAAAAAAAAATCCAAAATCAGACAGAGTGTTGAGACCAGAGAGGCTAAGACCGCATTGACTCAGTGCGGTATTCAGCCTCTCTGGTGTCAAGTCTGATTTTGGAAAAAAAAAAAAAAATCCAAAATCAGACAGAGTGTTGACACCAGAGAGGCTAAGACCGCATTGACTCAGTGCGGTATTCAGCCTCTCTGGTGTCAAGTCTGATTTTTGAAAAAAAAAAAAAAAATCCAAAATCAGACAGAGTGTTGAGACCAGAGAGGCTAAGACCGCATTGACTCAGTGCGGTATTCAGCCTCTCTGGTGTCAAGTCTGATTTTGGAAAAAAAAAAAAAAAAATCCAAAATCAGACAGAGTGTTGACACCAGAGAGGCTAAGACCGCATTGACTCAGTGCGGTATTCAGCCTCTCTGGTGTCAAGTCTGATTTTGGAAAAAAAAAAAAAAAATCCAAAATCAGACAGAGTGTTGACACCAGAGAGGCTAAGACCGCATTGACTCAGTGCGGTATTCAGCCTCTCTGGTGTCAAGTCTGATTTTGGAAAAAAAAAAAAAAAAATCCAAAATCAGACAGAGTGTTGACACCAGAGAGGCTAAGACCGCATTGACTCAGTGCGGTATTCAGCCTCTCTGGTGTCAAGTCTGATTTTGGAAAAAAAAAAAAAAAAATCCAAAATCAGACAGAGTGTTGAGACCAGAGAGGCTAAGACCGCATTGACTCAGTGCGGTATTCAGCCTCTCTGGTGTCAAGTCTGATTTTGAAAAAAAAAAAAAAAATCCAAAATCAGACAGAGTGTTGACACCAGAGAGGCTAAGACCGCATTGACTCAGTGCGGTATTCAGCCTCTCTGGTGTCAAGTCTGATTTTGGAAAAAAAAAAAAAAAATCCAAAATCAGACAGACTGTTGAGACCAGAGAGGCTAAGACCGCATTGACTCAGTGCGGTATTCAGCCTCTCTGGTGTCAAGTCTGATTTTGGAAAAAAAAAAAAAAAATCCAAAATCAGACAGAGTGTTGACACCAGAGAGGCTAAGGCCGCATTGACTCAGTGCGGTATTCAGCCTCTCTGGTGTCAAGTCTGATTTTGAAAAAAAAAAAAAAAAATCCAAAATCAGACAGAGTGTTGAGACCAGAGAGGCTAAGACCGCATTGACTCAGTGCGGTATTCAGCCTCTCTGGTGTCAAGTCTGATTTTGGAAAAAAAAAAAAAAAATCCAAAATCAGACAGTGTTGAGACCAGAGAGGCTAAGACTGCATTGACTCAGTGCGGTATTCAGCCTCTCTGGTGTCAAGTCTGATTTTGGAAAAAAGAAAAAGAAAATCCAAAATCAGACAGAGTGTTGAGACCAGAGAGGCTAAGACCGCATTGACTCAGTGCGGTATTCAGCCTCTCTGGTGTCAAGTCTGATTTTGGAAAAAAAAAAAAAAAAATCCAAAATCAGACAGAGTGTTGACACCAGAGAGGCTAAGACCGCATTGACTCAGTGCGGTATTCAGCCTCTCTGGTGTCAAGTCTGATTTTGGAAAAAAAAAAAAAAAAATCCAAAATCAGACAGAGTGTTGAGACCAGAGAGGCTAAGACCGCATTGACTCAGTGCGGTATTCAGCCTCTCTGGTGTCAAGTCTGATTTTGGAAAAAAAAAAAATAATAATCCAAAATCAGACAGAGTGTTGAGACCAGAGAGGCTAAGACCGCATTGACTCAGTGCGGTATTCAGCCTCTCTGGTGTCAAGTCTGATTTTGAAAAAAAAAAAAAAAATCCAAAATCAGACAGAGTGTTGACACCAGAGAGGCTAAGACCGCATTGACTCAGTGCGGTATTCAGCCTCTCTGGTGTCAAGTCTGATTTTGGAAAAAAAAAAAAAAATCCAAAATCAGACAGACTGTTGAGACCAGAGAGGCTAAGACCGCATTGACTCAGTGCGGTATTCAGCCTCTCTGGTGTCAAGTCTGATTTTGGAAAAAAAAAAAAAAAATCCAAAATCAGACAGAGTGTTGACACCAGAGAGGCTAAGGCCGCATTGACTCAGTGCGGTATTCAGCCTCTCTGGTGTCAAGTCTGATTTTGAAAAAAAAAAAAAAAAATCCAAAATCAGACAGAGTGTTGAGACCAGAGAGGCTAAGACCGCATTGACTCAGTGCGGTATTCAGCCTCTCTGGTGTCAAGTCTGATTTTGGAAAAAAAAAAAAAAAAATCCAAAATCAGACAGTGTTGAGACCAGAGAGGCTAAGACTGCATTGACTCAGTGCGGTATTCAGCCTCTCTGGTGTCAAGTCTGATTTTGGAAAAAAAAAAAAAAAATCCAAAATCAGACAGTGTTGAGACCAGAGAGGCTAAGACCGCATTGACTCAGTGCGGTATTCAGCCTCTCTGGTGTCAAGTCTGATTTTGGAAAAAAAAAAAAAAAAATCCAAAATCAGACAGAGTGTTGACACCAGAGAGGCTAAGACCGCATTGACTCAGTGCGGTATTCAGCCTCTCTGGTGTCAAGTCTGATTTTGGAAAAAAAAAAATAATAATCCAAAATCAGACAGAGTGTTGACACCAGAGAGGCTAAGACCGCATTGACTCAGTGCAGTATTCAGCCTATCTGGTGTCAAGTCTGATTTTGGAAAAAAAAAAAAAAAAATCCAAAATCAGACAGAGTGTTGAGACCAGAGAGGCTAAGACCGCATTGACTCAGTGCGGTATTCAGCCTCTCTGGTGTCAAGTCTGATTTTGGAAAAAAAAAAAAAAAAATCCAAAATCAGACAGAGTGTTGACACCAGAGAGGCTAAGACCGCATTGACTCGGTGCGGTATTCAGCCTCTCTGGTGTCAAGTCTGATTTTGAAAAAAAAAAAAAAAATCCAAAATCAGACAGAGTGTTGAGACCAGAGAGGCTAAGACCGCATTGACTCAGTGCGGTATTCAGCCTCTCTGGTGTCAAGTCTGATTTTGGAAAAAAAAAAAAAAAAAATCCAAAATAAGACAGAGTGTTGACACCAGAGAGGCTAAGACCGCATTGACTCAGTGCGGTATTCAGCCTCTCTGGTGTCAAGTCTGATTTTGGAAAAAAAAAAAAAAAATCCAAAATCAGACAGAGTGTTGACACCAGAGAGGCTAAGGCCGCATTGACTCAGTGCGGTATTCAGCCTCTCTGGTGTCAAGTCTGATTTTGAAAAAAAAAAAAAAAAATCCAAAATCAGACAGAGTGTTGAGACCAGAGAGGCTAAGACCGCATTGACTCAGTGCGGTATTCAGCCTCTCTGGTGTCAAGTCTGATTTTGGAAAAAAAAAAAAAAAAATCCAAAATCAGACAGTGTTGAGACCAGAGAGGCTAAGACCGCATTGACTCAGTGCGGTATTCAGCCTCTCTGGTGTCAAGTCTGATTTTGGAAAAAAAAAAAAAAAAATCCAAAATCAGACAGAGTGTTGAGACCAGAGAGGCTAAGACCGCATTGACTCAGTGCGGTATTCAGCCTCTCTGGTGTCAAGTCTGATTTTGGAAAAAAAAAAAAAAATCCAAAATCAGACAGAGTGTTGACACCAGAGAGGCTAAGACCGCATTGACTCAGTGCGGTATTCAGCCTCTCTGGTGTCAAGTCTGATTTTGGAAAAAAAAAAAAAAAAATCCAAAATCAGACAGTGTTGAGACCAGAGAGGCTAAGACCGCATTGACTCAGTGCGGTATTCAGCCTCTCTGGTGTCAAGTCTGATTTTGGAAAAAAAAAAAAAAAAAAAAAAATCAGACAGAGTGTTGACACCAGAGAGGCTAAGACCGCATTGACTCAGTGCGGTATTCAGCCTCTCTGGTGTCAAGTCTGATTTTGGAAAAAAAAATAATAATAATCCAAAATCAGACAGAGTGTTGACACCAGAGAGGCTAAGACCGCATTGACTCAGTGCAGTATTCAGCCTATCTGGTGTCAAGTCTGATTTTGGAAAAAAAAAAAAAAAAATCCAAAATCAGACAGAGTGTTGAGACCAGAGAGGCTAAGACCGCATTGACTCAGTGCGGTATTCAGCCTCTCTGGTGTCAAGTCTGATTTTGGAAAAAAAAAAAAAAAAATCCAAAATCAGACAGAGTGTTGACACCAGAGAGGCTAAGACCGCATTGACTCGGTGCGGTATTCAGCCTCTCTGGTGTCAAGTCTGATTTTGAAAAAAAAAAAAAAAATCCAAAATCAGACAGAGTGTTGAGACCAGAGAGGCTAAGACCGCATTGACTCAGTGCGGTATTCAGCCTCTCTGGTGTCAAGTCTGATTTTGGAAAAAAAAAAAAAAAAATCCAAAATCAGACAGAGTGTTGAGACCAGAGAGGCTAAGACTGCATTGACTCAGTGCGGTATTCAGCCTCTCTGGTGTCAAGTCTGATTTTGGAAAAAAAAAAAAAAAATCCAAAATCAGACAGAGTGTTGACACCAGAGAGGCTAAGACCGCATTGACTCAGTGCGGTATTCAGCCTCTCTGGTGTCAAGTCTGATTCTGGAAAAAAAAAAAAAAAAATCCTAAATCAGACAGAGTGTTGAGACCAGAGAGGCTAAGACCGCATTGACTCAGTGCAGTATTCAGCCTCTCTGGTGTCAAGTCTGATTTTGGAAAAAAAAAAAAAAAATCCAAAATCAGACAGAGTGTTGACACCAGAGAGGCTAAGACCGCATTGACTCAGTGCGGTATTCAGCCTCTCTGGTGTCAAGTCTGATTTTGGAAAAAAAAATAATAATAATCCAAAATCAGACAGAGTGTTGACACCAGAGAGGCTAAGACCGCATTGACTCAGTGCGGTATTCAGCCTATCTGGTGTCAAGTCTGATTTTGGAAAAAAAAAAAAAAAAATCCAAAATCAGACAGTGTTGAGACCAGAGAGGCTAAGACCGCATTGACTCAGTGCGGTATTCAGCCTCTCTGGTGTCAAGTCTGATTTTGGAAAAAAAAAAAAAAAAATCCAAAATCAGACAGAGTGTTGAGACCAGAGAGGCTAAGACCGCATTGACTCAGTGCGGTATTCAGCCTCTCTGGTGTCAAGTCTGATTTTGGAAAAAAAAAAAAAAATCCAAAATCAGACAGAGTGTTGACACCAGAGAGGCTAAGACCGCATTGACTCAGTGCGGTATTCAGCCTCTCTGGTGTCAAGTCTGATTTTGGAAAAAAAAAAAAAAAAATCCAAAATCAGACAGTGTTGAGACCAGAGAGGCTAAGACCGCATTGACTCAGTGCGGTATTCAGCCTCTCTGGTGTCAAGTCTGATTTTGGAAAAAAAAAAAAAAAAAAAAAAATCAGACAGAGTGTTGACACCAGAGAGGCTAAGACCGCATTGACTCAGTGCGGTATTCAGCCTCTCTGGTGTCAAGTCTGATTTTGGAAAAAAAAATAATAATAATCCAAAATCAGACAGAGTGTTGACACCAGAGAGGCTAAGACCGCATTGACTCAGTGCAGTATTCAGCCTATCTGGTGTCAAGTCTGATTTTGGAAAAAAAAAAAAAAAAATCCAAAATCAGACAGAGTGTTGAGACCAGAGAGGCTAAGACCGCATTGACTCAGTGCGGTATTCAGCCTCTCTGGTGTCAAGTCTGATTTTGGAAAAAAAAAAAAAAAAATCCAAAATCAGACAGAGTGTTGACACCAGAGAGGCTAAGACCGCATTGACTCGGTGCGGTATTCAGCCTCTCTGGTGTCAAGTCTGATTTTGAAAAAAAAAAAAAAAATCCAAAATCAGACAGAGTGTTGAGACCAGAGAGGCTAAGACCGCATTGACTCAGTGCGGTATTCAGCCTCTCTGGTGTCAAGTCTGATTTTGGAAAAAAAAAAAAAAAAATCCAAAATCAGACAGAGTGTTGAGACCAGAGAGGCTAAGACTGCATTGACTCAGTGCGGTATTCAGCCTCTCTGGTGTCAAGTCTGATTTTGGAAAAAAAAAAAAAAAATCCAAAATCAGACAGAGTGTTGACACCAGAGAGGCTAAGACCGCATTGACTCAGTGCGGTATTCAGCCTCTCTGGTGTCAAGTCTGATTCTGGAAAAAAAAAAAAAAAAATCCTAAATCAGACAGAGTGTTGAGACCAGAGAGGCTAAGACCGCATTGACTCAGTGCAGTATTCAGCCTCTCTGGTGTCAAGTCTGATTTTGGAAAAAAAAAAAAAAAATCCAAAATCAGACAGAGTGTTGACACCAGAGAGGCTAAGACCGCATTGACTCAGTGCGGTATTCAGCCTCTCTGGTGTCAAGTCTGATTTTGGAAAAAAAAAAAATAATAATCCAAAATCAGACAGAGTGTTGACACCAGAGAGGCTAAGACCGCATTGACTCAGTGCGGTATTCAGCCTATCTGGTGTCAAGTCTGATTTTGGAAAAAAAAAAAAAAAAATCCAAAATCAGACAGAGTGTTGACACCAGAGAGGCTAAGACCGCATTGACTCAGTGCAGTATTCAGCCTCTCTGGTGTCAAGTCTGATTTTGGAAAAAAAAAAAAAAAATCCAAAATCAGACAGAGTGTTGAGACCAGAGAGGCTAAGACTGCATTGACTCAGTGCGGTATTCAGCCTCTCTGGTGTCAAGTCTGATTTTGGAAAAAAAAAAAAAAAAAATCCAAAATCAGACAGAGTGTTGACACCAGAGAGGCTAAGACCGCATTGACTCAGTGCGGTATTCAGCCTCTCTGGTGTCAAGTCTGATTTTGGAAAAAAAAATAATAATAATCCAAAATCAGACAGAGTGTTGACACCAGAGAGGCTAAGACCGCATTGACTCAGTGCGGTATTCAGCCTATCTGGTGTCAAGTCTGATTTTGAAAAAAAAAAAAAAAATCCAAAATCAGACAGAGTGTTGAGACCAGAGAGGCTAAGACCGCATTGACTCAGTGCGGTATTCAGCCTCTCTGGTGTCAAGTCTGATTTTGGAAAAAAAAAAAAAAAATCCAAAATCAGACAGTGTTGAGACCAGAGAGGCTAAGACCGCATTGACTCAGTGCGGTATTCAGCCTCTCTGGTGTCAAGTCTGATTCTGGAAAAAAAAAAAAAAAAATCCTAAATCAGACAGAGTGTTGAGACCAGAGAGGCTAAGACCGCATTGACTCAGTGCAGTATTCAGCCTCTCTGGTGTCAAGTCTGATTTTGGAAAAAAAAAAAAAAAATCCAAAATCAGACAGAGTGTTGACACCAGAGAGGCTAAGACCGCATTGACTCAGTGCGGTATTCAGCCTCTCTGGTGTCAAGTCTGATTTTGGAAAAAAAAATTATAATAATCCAAAATCAGACAGAGTGTTGACACCAGAGAGGCTAAGACCGCATTGACTCAGTGCGGTATTCAGCCTATCTGGTGTCAAGTCTGATTTTGGAAAAAAAAAAAAAAAAATCCAAAATCAGACAGAGTGTTGACACCAGAGAGGCTAAGACCGCATTGACTCAGTGCAGTATTCAGCCTCTCTGGTGTCAAGTCTGATTTTGGAAAAAAAAAAAAAAAATCCAAAATCAGACAGAGTGTTGAGACCAGAGAGGCTAAGACTGCATTGACTCAGTGCGGTATTCAGCCTCTCTGGTGTCAAGTCTGATTTTGGAAAAAAAAAAAAAAAAAATCCAAAATCAGACAGAGTGTTGACACCAGAGAGGCTAAGACCGCATTGACTCAGTGCGGTATTCAGCCTCTCTGGTGTCAAGTCTGATTTTGGAAAAAAAAATAATAATAATCCAAAATCAGACAGAGTGTTGACACCAGAGAGGCTAAGACCGCATTGACTCAGTGCGGTATTCAGCCTATCTGGTGTCAAGTCTGATTTTGAAAAAAAAAAAAAAAATCCAAAATCAGACAGAGTGTTGAGACCAGAGAGGCTAAGACCGCATTGACTCAGTGCGGTATTCAGCCTCTCTGGTGTCAAGTCTGATTTTGGAAAAAAAAAAAAAAAATCCAAAATCAGACAGTGTTGAGACCAGAGAGGCTAAGACCGCATTGACTCAGTGCGGTATTCAGCCTCTCTGGTGTCAAGTCTGATTTTTGAAAAAAAAGAAAAAAAAATCCAAAATCAGACAGAGTGTTGAGACCAGATAGGCTAAGACCGCATTGACTCAGTGCGGTATTCAGCCTCTCTGGTGTCAAGTCTGATTTTGGAAAAAAAAAAAAAAAAAATCCAAAATCAGACAGAGTGTTGACACCAGAGAGGCTAAGACCGCATTGACTCAGTGCGGTATTCAGCCTCTCTGGTGTCAAGTCTGATTTTGGAAAAAAAAAAAAAAAAATCCAAAATCAGACAGAGTGTTGAGACCAGAGAGGCTAAGACCGCATTGACTCAGTGCGGTATTCAGCCTCTCTGGTGTCAAGTCTGATTTTGGAAAAAAAAAAAAAAATCCAAAATCAGACAGAGTGTTGACACCAGAGAGGCTAAGACCGCATTGACTCAGTGCGGTATTCAGCCTCTCTGGTGTCAAGTCTGATTTTGGAAAAAAAAAAAAAAATCCAAAATCAGACAGACTGTTGAGACCAGAGAGGCTAAGACCGCATTGACTCAGTGCGGTATTCAGCCTCTCTGGTGTCAAGTCTGATTTTGGAAAAAAAAAAAAAAAATCCAAAATCAGACAGAGTGTTGACACCAGAGAGGCTAAGGCCGCATTGACTCAGTGCGGTATTCAGCCTCTCTGGTGTCAAGTCTGATTTTGAAAAAAAAAAAAAAAAATCCAAAATCAGACAGAGTGTTGAGACCAGAGAGGCTAAGACCGCATTGACTCAGTGCGGTATTCAGCCTCTCTGGTGTCAAGTCTGATTTTGGAAAAAAAAAAAAAAAATCCAAAATCAGACAGTGTTGAGACCAGAGAGGCTAAGACCGCATTGACTCAGTGCGGTATTCAGCCTCTCTGGTGTCAAGTCTGATTTTGGAAAAAAAAAAAAAAAAATCCAAAATCAGACAGAGTGTTGAGACCAGAGAGGCTAAGACCGCATTGACTCAGTGCGGTATTCAGCCTCTCTGGTGTCAAGTCTGATTTTGGAAAAAAAAAAAAAAATCCAAAATCAGACAGAGTGTTGACACCAGAGAGGCTAAGACCGCATTGACTCAGTGCGGTATTCAGCCTCTCTGGTGTCAAGTCTGATTTTGGAAAAAAAAAAAAAAAATCCAAAATCAGACAGTGTTGAGACCAGAGAGGCTAAGACCGCATTGACTCAGTGCGGTATTCAGCCTCTCTGGTGTCAAGTCTGATTTTGGAAAAAAAAAAAAAAAAAAAAAAATCAGACAGAGTGTTGACACCAGAGAGGCTAAGACCGCATTGACTCAGTGCGGTATTCAGCCTCTCTGGTGTCAAGTCTGATTTTGGAAAAAAAAAAAATAATAATCCAAAATCAGACAGAGTGTTGACACCAGAGAGGCTAAGACCGCATTGACTCAGTGCAGTATTCAGCCTATCTGGTGTCAAGTCTGATTTTGGAAAAAAAAAAAAAAAAATCCAAAATCAGACAGAGTGTTGAGACCAGAGAGGCTAAGACCGCATTGACTCAGTGCGGTATTCAGCCTCTCTGGTGTCAAGTCTGATTTTGGAAAAAAAAAAAAAAAAATCCAAAATCAGACAGAGTGTTGACACCAGAGAGGCTAAGACCGCATTGACTCGGTGCGGTATTCAGCCTCTCTGGTGTCAAGTCTGATTTTGAAAAAAAAAAAAAAAATCCAAAATCAGACAGAGTGTTGAGACCAGAGAGGCTAAGACCGCATTGACTCAGTGCGGTATTCAGCCTCTCTGGTGTCAAGTCTGATTTTGGAAAAAAAAAAAAAAAATCCAAAATCAGACAGAGTGTTGAGACCAGAGAGGCTAAGACTGCATTGACTCAGTGCGGTATTCAGCCTCTCTGGTGTCAAGTCTGATTTTGGAAAAAAAAAAAAAAAATCCAAAATCAGACAGAGTGTTGAAACCAGAGAGGCTAAGACCACATTGACTCAGTGCGGTATTCAGCCTCTCTGGTGTCAAGTCTGATTCTGGAAAAAAAAAAAAAAAAATCCTAAATCAGACAGAGTGTTGAGACCAGAGAGGCTAAGACCGCATTGACTCAGTGCGGTATTCAGCCTCTCTGGTGTCAAGTCTGATTTTGGAAAAAAAAAAAAAAAATCCAAAATCAGACAGAGTGTTGACACCAGAGAGGCTAAGACCGCATTGACTCAGTGCGGTATTCAGCCTCTCTGGTGTCAAGTCTGATTTTGGAAAAAAAAATAATAATAATCCAAAATCAGACAGAGTGTTGACACCAGAGAGGCTAAGACCGCATTGACTCAGTGCGGTATTCAGCCTATCTGGTGTCAAGTCTGATTTTGGAAAAAAAAAAAAAAAAATCCAAAATCAGACAGAGTGTTGACACCAGAGAGGCTAAGACCGCATTGACTCAGTGCGGTATTCAGCCTCTCTGGTGTCAAGTCTGATTTTGGAAAAAAAAAAAAAAAATCCAAAATCAGACAGAGTGTTGAGACCAGAGAGGCTAAGACTGCATTGACTCAGTGCGGTATTCAGCCTCTCTGGTGTCAAGTCTGATTTTGGAAAAAAAAAAAAAAAAAATCCAAAATCAGACAGAGTGTTGACACCAGAGAGGCTAAGACCGCATTGACTCAGTGCGGTATTCAGCCTCTCTGGTGTCAAGTCTGATTTTGGAAAAAAAAATAATAATAATCCAAAATCAGACAGAGTGTTGACACCAGAGAGGCTAAGACCGCATTGACTCAGTGCGGTATTCAGCCTCTCTGGTGTCAAGTCTGATTTTGGAAAAAAAAAAAAAAAATCCAAAATCAGACAGTGTTGAGACCAGAGAGGCTAAGACCGCATTGACTCAGTGCGGTATTCAGCCTATCTGGTGTCAAGTCTGATTTTGAAAAAAAAAAAAAAAATCCAAAATCAGACAGAGTGTTGAGACCAGAGAGGCTAAGACCGCATTGACTCAGTGCGGTATTCAGCCTCTCTGGTGTCAAGTCTGATTTTGGAAAAAAAAAAAAAAAATCCAAAATCAGACAGTGTTGAGACCAGAGAGGCTAAGACCGCATTGACTCAGTGCGGTATTCAGCCTCTCTGGTGTCAAGTCTGATTTTTGAAAAAAAAGAAAAAAAAATCCAAAATCAGACAGAGTGTTGAGACCAGAGAGGCTAAGACCGCATTGACTCAGTGCGGTATTCAGCCTCTCTGGTGTCAAGTCTGATTTTGGAAAAAAAAAAAAAAAAAATCCAAAATCAGACAGAGTGTTGACACCAGAGAGGCTAAGACCGCATTGACTCAGTGCGGTATTCAGCCTCTCTGGTGTCAAGTCTGATTTTGGAAAAAAAAAAAAAAAAATCCAAAATCAGACAGAGTGTTGAGACCAGAGAGGCTAAGACCGCATTGACTCAGTGCGGTATTCAGCCTCTCTGGTGTCAAGTCTGATTTTGGAAAAAAAAAAAAAAATCCAAAATCAGACAGAGTGTTGACACCAGAGAGGCTAAGACCGCATTGACTCAGTGCGGTATTCAGCCTCTCTGGTGTCAAGTCTGATTTTGGAAAAAAAAAAAAAAATCCAAAATCAGACAGACTGTTGAGACCAGAGAGGCTAAGACCGCATTGACTCAGTGCGGTATTCAGCCTCTCTGGTGTCAAGTCTGATTTTGGAAAAAAAAAAAAAAAATCCAAAATCAGACAGAGTGTTGACACCAGAGAGGCTAAGGCCGCATTGACTCAGTGCGGTATTCAGCCTCTCTGGTGTCAAGTCTGATTTTGAAAAAAAAAAAAAAAAATCCAAAATCAGACAGAGTGTTGAGACCAGAGAGGCTAAGACCGCATTGACTCAGTGCGGTATTCAGCCTCTCTGGTGTCAAGTCTGATTTTGGAAAAAAAAAAAAAAAATCCAAAATCAGACAGTGTTGAGACCAGAGAGGCTAAGACCGCATTGACTCAGTGCGGTATTCAGCCTCTCTGGTGTCAAGTCTGATTTTGGAAAAAAAAAAAAAAAAATCCAAAATCAGACAGAGTGTTGAGACCAGAGAGGCTAAGACCGCATTGACTCAGTGCGGTATTCAGCCTCTCTGGTGTCAAGTCTGATTTTGGAAAAAAAAAAAAAAATCCAAAATCAGACAGAGTGTTGACACCAGAGAGGCTAAGACCGCATTGACTCAGTGCGGTATTCAGCCTCTCTGGTGTCAAGTCTGATTTTTGAAAAAAAAAAAAAAAATCCAAAATCAGACAGAGTGTTGAGACCAGAGAGGCTAAGACCGCATTGACTCAGTGCGGTATTCAGCCTCTCTGGTGTCAAGTCTGATTTTGGAAAAAAAAAAAAAAAAATCCAAAATCAGACAGAGTGTTGACACCAGAGAGGCTAAGACCGCATTGACTCAGTGCGGTATTCAGCCTCTCTGGTGTCAAGTCTGATTTTGGAAAAAAAAAAAAAAAATCCAAAATCAGACAGAGTGTTGACACCAGAGAGGCTAAGACCGCATTGACTCAGTGCGGTATTCAGCCTCTCTGGTGTCAAGTCTGATTTTGGAAAAAAAAAAAAAAAAATCCAAAATCAGACAGAGTGTTGAGACCAGAGAGGCTAAGACCGCATTGACTCAGTGCAGTATTCAGCCTCTCTGGTGTCAAGTCTGATTTTGGAAAAAAAAAAAAAAAAATCCAAAATCAGACAGAGTGTTGACACCAGAGAGGCTAAGACCGCATTGACTCAGTGCGGTATTCAGCCTCTCTGGTGTCAAGTCTGATTTTGGAAAAAAAAAAAAAAAAATCCAAAATCAGACAGAGTGTTGAGACCAGAGAGGCTAAGACCGCATTGACTCAGTGCGGTATTCAGCCTCTCTGGTGTCAAGTCTGATTTTGAAAAAAAAAAAAAAAATCCAAAATCAGACAGAGTGTTGACACCAGAGAGGCTAAGACCGCATTGACTCAGTGCGGTATTCAGCCTCTCTGGTGTCAAGTCTGATTTTGGAAAAAAAAAAAAAAAAAAAAAAAATCAGACAGAGTGTTGACACCAGAGAGGCTAAGACCGCATTGACTCAGTGCGGTATTCAGCCTCTCTGGTGTCAAGTCTGATTTTGGAAAAAAAAATAATAATAATCCAAAATCAGACAGAGTGTTGACACCAGAGAGGCTAAGACCGCATTGACTCAGTGCAGTATTCAGCCTATCTGGTGTCAAGTCTGATTTTGGAAAAAAAAAAAAAAAAATCCAAAATCAGACAGAGTGTTGAGACCAGAGAGGCTAAGACCGCATTGACTCAGTGCGGTATTCAGCCTCTCTGGTGTCAAGTCTGATTTTGGAAAAAAAAAAAAAAAAATCCAAAATCAGACAGAGTGTTGACACCAGAGAGGCTAAGACCGCATTGACTCGGTGCGGTATTCAGCCTCTCTGGTGTCAAGTCTGATTTTGAAAAAAAAAAAAAAAATCCAAAATCAGACAGAGTGTTGAGACCAGAGAGGCTAAGACCGCATTGACTCAGTGCGGTATTCAGCCTCTCTGGTGTCAAGTCTGATTTTGGAAAAAAAAAAAAAAAATCCAAAATCAGACAGAGTGTTGAGACCAGAGAGGCTAAGACTGCATTGACTCAGTGCGGTATTCAGCCTCTCTGGTGTCAAGTCTGATTTTGGAAAAAAAAAAAAAAAATCCAAAATCAGACAGAGTGTTGACACCAGAGAGGCTAAGACCGCATTGACTCAGTGCGGTATTCAGCCTCTCTGGTGTCAAGTCTGATTCTGGAAAAAAAAAAAAAAAAATCCTAAATCAGACAGAGTGTTGAGACCAGAGAGGCTAAGACCGCATTGACTCAGTGCGGTATTCAGCCTATCTGGTGTCAAGTCTGATTTTGGAAAAAAAAAAAAAAAAATCCAAAATCAGACAGAGTGTTGACACCAGAGAGGCTAAGACCGCATTGACTCAGTGCGGTATTCAGCCTCTCTGGTGTCAAGTCTGATTTTGGAAAAAAAAAAAAAAAATCCAAAATCAGACAGAGTGTTGAGACCAGAGAGGCTAAGACTGCATTGACTCAGTGCGGTATTCAGCCTCTCTGGTGTCAAGTCTGATTTTGGAAAAAAAAAAAAAAAAAATCCAAAATCAGACAGAGTGTTGACACCAGAGAGGCTAAGACCGCATTGACTCAGTGCGGTATTCAGCCTCTCTGGTGTCAAGTCTGATTTTGGAAAAAAAAATAATAATAATCCAAAATCAGACAGAGTGTTGACACCAGAGAGGCTAAGACCGCATTGACTCAGTGCGGTATTCAGCCTATCTGGTGTCAAGTCTGATTTTGAAAAAAAAAAAAAAAATCCAAAATCAGACAGAGTGTTGAGACCAGAGAGGCTAAGACCGCATTGACTCAGTGCGGTATTCAGCCTCTCTGGTGTCAAGTCTGATTTTGGAAAAAAAAAAAAAAAAAAATCCAAAATCAGACAGAGTGTTGAGACCAGAGAGGCTAAGACCGCATTGACTCAGTGCGGTATTCAGCCTCTCTGGTGTCAAGTCTGATTTTGGAAAAAAAAAAAAAAAAATCCAAAATCAGACAGAGTGTTGACACCAGAGAGGCTAAGACCGCATTGACTCAGTGCGGTATTCAGCCTCTCTGGTGTCAAGTCTGATTTTGGAAAAAAAAAAAAAAAAATCCAAAATCAGACAGAGTGTTGAGACCAGAGAGGCTAAGACCGCATTGACTCAGTGCGGTATTCAGCCTCTCTGGTGTCAAGTCTGATTTTGAAAAAAAAAAAAAAAATCCAAAATCAGACAGAGTGTTGAGACCAGAGAGGCTAAGACCGCATTGACTCAGTGCGGTATTCAGCCTCTCTGGTGTCAAGTCTGATTTTGGAAAAAAAAAAAAAAAAAAAAAAAATCAGACAGAGTGTTGACACCAGAGAGGCTAAGACCGCATTGACTCAGTGCGGTATTCAGCCTCTCTGGTGTCAAGTCTGATTTTGGAAAAAAAAATAATAATAATCCAAAATCAGACAGAGTGTTGACACCAGAGAGGCTAAGACCGCATTGACTCAGTGCAGTATTCAGCCTATCTGGTGTCAAGTCTGATTTTGGAAAAAAAAAAAAAAAAATCCAAAATCAGACAGAGTGTTGAGACCAGAGAGGCTAAGACCGCATTGACTCAGTGCGGTATTCAGCCTCTCTGGTGTCAAGTCTGATTTTGGAAAAAAAAAAAAAAAAATCCAAAATCAGACAGAGTGTTGACACCAGAGAGGCTAAGACCGCATTGACTCGGTGCGGTATTCAGCCTCTCTGGTGTCAAGTCTGATTTTGAAAAAAAAAAAAAAAATCCAAAATCAGACAGAGTGTTGAGACCAGAGAGGCTAAGACCGCATGGACTCAGTGCGGTATTCAGCCTCTCTGGTGTCAAGTCTGATTTTGGAAAAAAAAAAAAAAAATCCAAAATCAGACAGAGTGTTGAGACCAGAGAGGCTAAGACTGCATTGACTCAGTGCGGTATTCAGCCTCTCTGGTGTCAAGTCTGATTTTGGAAAAAAAAAAAAAAAATCCAAAATCAGACAGAGTGTTGACACCAGAGAGGCTAAGACCGCATTGACTCAGTGCGGTATTCAGCCTCTCTGGTGTCAAGTCTGATTCTGGAAAAAAAAAAAAAAAAATCCTAAATCAGACAGAGTGTTGAGACCAGAGAGGCTAAGACCGCATTGACTCAGTGCGGTATTCAGCCTCTCTGGTGTCAAGTCTGATTTTGGAAAAAAAAAAAAAAAATCCAAAATCAGACAGAGTGTTGACACCAGAGAGGCTAAGACCGCATTGACTCAGTGCGGTATTCAGCCTCTCTGGTGTCAAGTCTGATTTTGAAAAAAAAAAAAAAAATCCAAAATCAGACAGAGTGTTGACACCAGAGAGGCTAAGACCGCATTGACTCAGTGCGGTATTCAGCCTCTCTGGTGTCAAGTCTGATTTTGGAAAAAAAAAAAAAAAAAAAAAAATCAGACAGAGTGTTGACACCAGAGAGGCTAAGACCGCATTGACTCAGTGCGGTATTCAGCCTCTCTGGTGTCAAGTCTGATTTTGGAAAAAAAAATAATAATAATCCAAAATCAGACAGAGTGTTGACACCAGAGAGGCTAAGACCGCATTGACTCGGTGCGGTATTCAGCCTCTCTGGTGTCAAGTCTGATTTTGAAAAAAAAAAAAAAAATCCAAAATCAGACAGAGTGTTGAGACCAGAGAGGCTAAGACCGCATTGACTCAGTGCGGTATTCAGCCTCTCTGGTGTCAAGTCTGATTTTGGAAAAAAAAAAAAAAAATCCAAAATCAGACAGAGTGTTGAGACCAGAGAGGCTAAGACTGCATTGACTCAGTGCGGTATTCAGCCTCTCTGGTGTCAAGTCTGATTTTGGAAAAAAAAAAAAAAAATCCAAAATCAGACAGAGTGTTGACACCAGAGAGGCTAAGACCGCATTGACTCAGTGCGGTATTCAGCCTCTCTGGTGTCAAGTCTGATTCTGGAAAAAAAAAAAAAAAAATCCTAAATCAGACAGAGTGTTGAGACCAGAGAGGCTAAGACCGCATTGACTCAGTGCGGTATTCAGCCTCTCTGGTGTCAAGTCTGATTTTGGAAAAAAAAAAAAAAAATCCAAAATCAGACAGAGTGTTGAGACCAGAGAGGCTAAGACCGCATTGACTCAGTGCGGTATTCAGCCTCTCTGGTGTCAAGTCTGATTTTGAAAAAAAAAAAAAAAATCCAAAATCAGACAGAGTGTTGACACCAGAGAGGCTAAGACCGCATTGACTCAGTGCGGTATTCAGCCTCTCTGGTGTCAAGTCTGATTTTGGAAAAAAAAAAAAAAAAAAAAAAATCAGACAGAGTGTTGACACCAGAGAGGCTAAGACCGCATTGACTCAGTGCGGTATTCAGCCTCTCTGGTGTCAAGTCTGATTTTGGAAAAAAAAATAATAATAATCCAAAATCAGACAGAGTGTTGACACCAGAGAGGCTAAGACCGCATTGACTCAGTGCAGTATTCAGCCTATCTGGTGTCAAGTCTGATTTTGGAAAAAAAAAAAAAAAAATCCAAAATCAGACAGAGTGTTGAGACCAGAGAGGCTAAGACCGCATTGACTCAGTGCGGTATTCAGCCTCTCTGGTGTCAAGTCTGATTTTGGAAAAAAAAAAAAAAAAATCCAAAATCAGACAGAGTGTTGACACCAGAGAGGCTAAGACCGCATTGACTCGGTGCGGTATTCAGCCTCTCTGGTGTCAAGTCTGATTTTGAAAAAAAAAAAAAAAATCCAAAATCAGACAGAGTGTTGAGACCAGAGAGGCTAAGACCGCATTGACTCAGTGCGGTATTCAGCCTCTCTGGTGTCAAGTCTGATTTTGGAAAAAAAAAAAAAAAATCCAAAATCAGACAGAGTGTTGAGACCAGAGAGGCTAAGACTGCATTGACTCAGTGCGGTATTCAGCCTCTCTGGTGTCAAGTCTGATTTTGGAAAAAAAAAAAAAAAATCCAAAATCAGACAGAGTGTTGACACCAGAGAGGCTAAGACCGCATTGACTCAGTGCGGTACTCAGCCTCTCTGGTGTCAAGTCTGATTCTGGAAAAAAAAAAAAAAAAATCCTAAATCAGACAGAGTGTTGAGACCAGAGAGGCTAAGACCGCATTGACTCAGTGCGGTATTCAGCCTATCTGGTGTCAAGTCTGATTTTGAAAAAAAAAAAAAAAATCCAAAATCAGACAGAGTGTTGAGACCAGAGAGGCTAAGACCGCATTGACTCAGTGCGGTATTCAGCCTCTCTGGTGTCAAGTCTGATTTTGAAAAAAAAAAAAAAAATCCAAAATCAGACAGAGTGTTGACACCAGAGAGGCTAAGACCGCATTGACTCAGTGCGGTATTCAGCCTCTCTGGTGTCAAGTCTGATTTTGGAAAAAAAAAAAAAAAAAAAAAAAATCAGACAGAGTGTTGACACCAGAGAGGCTAAGACCGCATTGACTCAGTGCGGTATTCAGCCTCTCTGGTGTCAAGTCTGATTTTGGAAAAAAAAATAATAATAATCCAAAATCAGACAGAGTGTTGACACCAGAGAGGCTAAGACCGCATTGACTCAGTGCAGTATTCAGCCTATCTGGTGTCAAGTCTGATTTTGGAAAAAAAAAAAAAAAAATCCAAAATCAGACAGAGTGTTGAGACCAGAGAGGCTAAGACCGCATTGACTCAGTGCGGTATTCAGCCTCTCTGGTGTCAAGTCTGATTTTGGAAAAAAAAAAAAAAAAATCCAAAATCAGACAGAGTGTTGACACCAGAGAGGCTAAGACCGCATTGACTCGGTGCGGTATTCAGCCTCTCTGGTGTCAAGTCTGATTTTGAAAAAAAAAAAAAAATCCAAAATCAGACAGAGTGTTGAGACCAGAGAGGCTAAGACCGCATTGACTCAGTGCGGTATTCAGCCTCTCTGGTGTCAAGTCTGATTTTGGAAAAAAAAAAAAAAAATCCAAAATCAGACAGAGTGTTGAGACCAGAGAGGCTAAGACTGCATTGACTCAGTGCGGTATTCAGCCTCTCTGGTGTCAAGTCTGATTTTGGAAAAAAAAAAAAAAAATCCAAAATCAGACAGAGTGTTGACACCAGAGAGGCTAAGACCGCATTGACTCAGTGCGGTATTCAGCCTCTCTGGTGTCAAGTCTGATTCTGGAAAAAAAAAAAAAAAAATCCTAAATCAGACAGAGTGTTGAGACCAGAGAGGCTAAGACCGCATTGACTCAGTGCGGTATTCAGCCTATCTGGTGTCAAGTCTGATTTTGAAAAAAAAAAAAAAAATCCAAAATCAGACAGAGTGTTGAGACCAGAGAGGCTAAGACCGCATTGACTCAGTGCGGTATTCAGCCTCTCTGGTGTCAAGTCTGATTTTGGAAAAAAAAAAAAAAAAAAATCCAAAATCAGACAGAGTGTTGAGACCAGAGAGGCTAAGACCGCATTGACTCAGTGCGGTATTCAGCCTCTCTGGTGTCAAGTCTGATTTTGGAAAAAAAAAAAAAAAAATCCAAAATCAGACAGAGTGTTGACACCAGAGAGGCTAAGACCGCATTGACTCAGTGCGGTATTCAGCCTCTCTGGTGTCAAGTCTGATTTTGGAAAAAAAAAAAAAAAAAATCCAAAATCAGACAGAGTGTTGAGACCAGAGAGGCTAAGACCGCATTGACTCAGTGCGGTATTCAGCCTCTCTGGTGTCAAGTCTGATTTTGAAAAAAAAAAAAAAAATCCAAAATCAGACAGAGTGTTGAGACCAGAGAGGCTAAGACCGCATTGACTCAGTGCGGTATTCAGCCTCTCTGGTGTCAAGTCTGATTTTGGAAAAAAAAAAAAAAAAAAAAAAAATCAGACAGAGTGTTGACACCAGAGAGGCTAAGACCGCATTGACTCAGTGCGGTATTCAGCCTATCTGGTGTCAAGTCTGATTTTGAAAAAAAAAAAAAAAAATCCAAAATCAGACAGAGTGTTGAGACCAGAGAGGCTAAGACCGCATTGACTCAGTGCGGTATTCAGCCTCTCTGGTGTCAAGTCTGATTTTGGAAAAAAAAAAAAAAAAAATCCAAAATCAGACAGAGTGTTGAGACCAGAGAGGCTAAGACCGCATTGACTCAGTGCGGTATTCAGCCTCTCTGGTGTCAAGTCTGATTTTGGAAAAAAAAAAAAAAAAATCCAAAATCAGACAGAGTGTTGACACCAGAGAGGCTAAGACCGCATTGACTCAGTGCGGTATTCAGCCTCTCTGGTGTCAAGTCTGATTTTGGAAAAAAAAAAAAAAAAATCCAAAATCAGACAGAGTGTTGAGACCAGAGAGGCTAAGACCGCATTGACTCAGTGCGGTATTCAGCCTCTCTGGTGTCAAGTCTGATTTTGAAAAAAAAAAAAAAAATCCAAAATCAGACAGAGTGTTGAGACCAGAGAGGCTAAGACCGCATTGACTCAGTGCGGTATTCAGCCTCTCTGGTGTCAAGTCTGATTTTGGAAAAAAAAAAAAAAAAAAAAAAAATCAGACAGAGTGTTGACACCAGAGAGGCTAAGACCGCATTGACTCAGTGCGGTATTCAGCCTCTCTGGTGTCAAGTCTGATTTTGGAAAAAAAAATAATAATAATCCAAAATCAGACAGAGTGTTGACACCAGAGAGGCTAAGACCGCATTGACTCAGTGCAGTATTCAGCCTATCTGGTGTCAAGTCTGATTTTGGAAAAAAAAAAAAAAAAATCCAAAATCAGACAGAGTGTTGAGACCAGAGAGGCTAAGACCGCATTGACTCAGTGCGGTATTCAGCCTCTCTGGTGTCAAGTCTGATTTTGGAAAAAAAAAAAAAAAAATCCAAAATCAGACAGAGTGTTGACACCAGAGAGGCTAAGACCGCATTGACTCGGTGCGGTATTCAGCCTCTCTGGTGTCAAGTCTGATTTTGAAAAAAAAAAAAAAAATCCAAAATCAGACAGAGTGTTGAGACCAGAGAGGCTAAGACCGCATTGACTCAGTGCGGTATTCAGCCTCTCTGGTGTCAAGTCTGATTTTGGAAAAAAAAAAAAAAAATCCAAAATCAGACAGAGTGTTGAGACCAGAGAGGCTAAGACTGCATTGACTCAGTGCAGTATTCAGCCTCTCTGGTGTCAAGTCTGATTTTGGAAAAAAAAAAAAAAAATCCAAAATCAGACAGAGTGTTGACACCAGAGAGGCTAAGACCGCATTGACTCAGTGCGGTATTCAGCCTCTCTGGTGTCAAGTCTGATTCTGGAAAAAAAAAAAAAAAAATCCTAAATCAGACAGAGTGTTGAGACCAGAGAGGCTAAGACCGCATTGACTCAGTGCGGTATTCAGCCTCTCTGGTGTCAAGTCTGATTTTGGAAAAAAAAAAAAAAAATCCAAAATCAGACAGAGTGTTGACACCAGAGAGGCTAAGACCGCATTGACTCAGTGCGGTATTCAGCCTCTCTGGTGTCAAGTCTGATTCTGGAAAAAAAAAAAAAAAAATCCTAAATCAGACAGAGTGTTGAGACCAGAGAGGCTAAGACCGCATTGACTCAGTGCGGTATTCAGCCTCTCTGGTGTCAAGTCTGATTTTGGAAAAAAAAAAAAAAAATCCAAAATCAGACAGAGTGTTGAGACCAGAGAGGCTAAGACCGCATTGACTCAGTGCGGTATTCAGCCTCTCTGGTGTCAAGTCTGATTTTGAAAAAAAAAAAAAAAATCCAAAATCAGACAGAGTGTTGACACCAGAGAGGCTAAGACCGCATTGACTCAGTGCGGTATTCAGCCTCTCTGGTGTCAAGTCTGATTTTGGAAAAAAAAAAAAAAAAAAAAAAAATCAGACAGAGTGTTGACACCAGAGAGGCTAAGACCGCATTGACTCAGTGCGGTATTCAGCCTCTCTGGTGTCAAGTCTGATTTTGGAAAAAAAAATAATAATAATCCAAAATCAGACAGAGTGTTGACACCAGAGAGGCTAAGACCGCATTGACTCAGTGCAGTATTCAGCCTATCTGGTGTCAAGTCTGATTTTGGAAAAAAAAAAAAAAAAATCCAAAATCAGACAGAGTGTTGAGACCAGAGAGGCTAAGACCGCATTGACTCAGTGCGGTATTCAGCCTCTCTGGTGTCAAGTCTGATTTTGGAAAAAAAAAAAAAAAAATCCAAAATCAGACAGAGTGTTGACACCAGAGAGGCTAAGACCGCATTGACTCGGTGCGGTATTCAGCCTCTCTGGTGTCAAGTCTGATTTTGAAAAAAAAAAAAAAAAATCCAAAATCAGACAGAGTGTTGAGACCAGAGAGGCTAAGACCGCATTGACTCAGTGCGGTATTCAGCCTCTCTGGTGTCAAGTCTGATTTTGGAAAAAAAAAAAAAAAATCCAAAATCAGACAGAGTGTTGAGACCAGAGAGGCTAAGACTGCATTGACTCAGTGCGGTATTCAGCCTCTCTGGTGTCAAGTCTGATTTTGGAAAAAAAAAAAAAAAATCCAAAATCAGACAGAGTGTTGACACCAGAGAGGCTAAGACCGCATTGACTCAGTGCGGTATTCAGCCTCTCTGGTGTCAAGTCTGATTCTGGAAAAAAAAAAAAAAAAATCCTAAATCAGACAGAGTGTTGAGACCAGAGAGGCTAAGACCGCATTGACTCAGTGCGGTATTCAGCCTATCTGGTGTCAAGTCTGATTTTGAAAAAAAAAAAAAAAATCCAAAATCAGACAGAGTGTTGAGACCAGAGAGGCTAAGACCGCATTGACTCAGTGCGGTATTCAGCCTCTCTGGTGTCAAGTCTGATTTTGGAAAAAAAAAAAAAAAAATCCAAAATCAGACAGAGTGTTGACACCAGAGAGGCTAAGACCGCATTGACTCAGTGCGGTATTCAGCCTCTCTGGTGTCAAGTCTGATTTTGGAAAAAAAAAAAAAAAAATCCAAAATCAGACAGAGTGTTGACACCAGAGAGGCTAAGACCGCATTGACTCAGTGCGGTATTCAGCCTCTCTGGTGTCAAGTCTGATTTTGGAAAAAAAAAAAAAAAAAATCCAAAATCAGACAGAGTGTTGAGACCAGAGAGGCTAAGACCGCATTGACTCAGTGCGGTATTCAGCCTCTCTGGTGTCAAGTCTGATTTTGGAAAAAAAAAAAAAAAAATCCAAAATCAGACAGAGTGTTGACACCAGAGAGGCTAAGACCGCATTGACTCAGTGCGGTATTCAGCCTCTCTGGTGTCAAGTCTGATTTTGGAAAAAAAAAAAAAAAAATCCAAAATCAGACAGAGTGTTGAGACCAGAGAGGCTAAGACCGCATTGACTCAGTGCGGTATTCAGCCTCTCTGGTGTCAAGTCTGATTTTGAAAAAAAAAAAAAAAATCCAAAATCAGACAGAGTGTTGACACCAGAGAGGCTAAGACCGCATTGACTCAGTGCGGTATTCAGCCTCTCTGGTGTCAAGTCTGATTTTGGAAAAAAAAAAAAAAAAAAAAAAAATCAGACAGAGTGTTGACACCAGAGAGGCTAAGACCGCATTGACTCAGTGCGGTATTCAGCCTCTCTGGTGTCAAGTCTGATTTTGGAAAAAAAAATAATAATAATCCAAAATCAGACAGAGTGTTGACACCAGAGAGGCTAAGACCGCATTGACTCAGTGCAGTATTCAGCCTATCTGGTGTCAAGTCTGATTTTGGAAAAAAAAAAAAAAAATCCAAAATCAGACAGAGTGTTGAGACCAGAGAGGCTAAGACCGCATTGACTCAGTGCGGTATTCAGCCTCTCTGGTGTCAAGTCTGATTTTGGAAAAAAAAAAAAAAAAATCCAAAATCAGACAGAGTGTTGACACCAGAGAGGCTAAGACCGCATTGACTCAGTGCGGTATTCAGCCTCTCTGGTGTCAAGTCTGATTTTGGAAAAAAAAATAATAATAATCCAAAATCAGACAGAGTGTTGACACCAGAGAGGCTAAGACCGCATTGACTCAGTGCAGTATTCAGCCTATCTGGTGTCAAGTCTGATTTTGGAAAAAAAAAAAAAAAAATCCAAAATCAGACAGAGTGTTGAGACCAGAGAGGCTAAGACCGCATTGACTCAGTGCGGTATTCAGCCTCTCTGGTGTCAAGTCTGATTTTGGAAAAAAAAAAAAAAAATCCAAAATCAGACAGAGTGTTGACACCAGAGAGGCTAAGACCGCATTGACTCAGTGCGGTATTCAGCCTCTCTGGTGTCAAGTCTGATTTTGGAAAAAAAAAAAAAAAATCCAAAATCAGACAGAGTGTTGAGACCAGAGAGGCTAAGACTGCATTGACTCAGTGCGGTATTCAGCCTCTCTGGTGTCAAGTCTGATTTTGGAAAAAAAAAAAAAAAATCCAAAATCAGACAGAGTGTTGACACCAGAGAGGCTAAGACCGCATTGACTCAGTGCGGTATTCAGCCTCTCTGGTGTCAAGTCTGATTCTGGAAAAAAAAAAAAAAAAATCCTAAATCAGACAGAGTGTTGAGACCAGAGAGGCTAAGACCGCATTGACTCAGTGCGGTATTCAGCCTCTCTGGTGTCAAGTCTGATTTTGGAAAAAAAAAAAAAAAAATCCAAAATCAGACAGAGTGTTGACACCAGAGAGGCTAAGACCGCATTGACTCAGTGCGGTATTCAGCCTCTCTGGTGTCAAGTCTGATTCTGGAAAAAAAAAAAAAAAAATCCTAAATCAGACAGAGTGTTGAGACCAGAGAGGCTAAGACCGCATTGACTCAGTGCGGTATTCAGCCTCTCTGGTGTCAAGTCTGATTTTGGAAAAAAAAAAAAAAAAATCCAAAATCAGACAGAGTGTTGAGACCAGAGAGGCTAAGACCGCATTGACTCAGTGCGGTATTCAGCCTATCTGGTGTCAAGTCTGATTTTGAAAAAAAAAAAAAAAATCCAAAATCAGACAGAGTGTTGACACCAGAGAGGCTAAGACCGCATTGACTCAGTGCGGTATTCAGCCTCTCTGGTGTCAAGTCTGATTTTGGAAAAAAAAAAAAAAAAAAAAAAAATCAGACAGAGTGTTGACACCAGAGAGGCTAAGACCGCATTGACTCAGTGCGGTATTCAGCCTCTCTGGTGTCAAGTCTGATTTTGGAAAAAAAAATAATAATAATCCAAAATCAGACAGAGTGTTGACACCAGAGAGGCTAAGACCGCATTGACTCAGTGCAGTATTCAGCCTATCTGGTGTCAAGTCTGATTTTGGAAAAAAAAAAAAAAAAATCCAAAATCAGACAGAGTGTTGAGACCAGAGAGGCTAAGACCGCATTGACTCAGTGCGGTATTCAGCCTCTCTGGTGTCAAGTCTGATTTTGGAAAAAAAAAAAAAAAAATCCAAAATCAGACAGAGTGTTGACACCAGAGAGGCTAAGACCGCATTGACTCGGTGCGGTATTCAGCCTCTCTGGTGTCAAGTCTGATTTTGAAAAAAAAAAAAAAAATCCAAAATCAGACAGAGTGTTGAGACCAGAGAGGCTAAGACCGCATTGACTCAGTGCGGTATTCAGCCTCTCTGGTGTCAAGTCTGATTTTGGAAAAAAAAAAAAAAAATCCAAAATCAGACAGAGTGTTGAGACCAGAGAGGCTAAGACTGCATTGACTCAGTGCGGTATTCAGCCTCTCTGGTGTCAAGTCTGATTTTGGAAAAAAAAAAAAAAAAATCCAAAATCAGACAGAGTGTTGACACCAGAGAGGCTAAGACCGCATTGACTCAGTGCGGTATTCAGCCTCTCTGGTGTCAAGTCTGATTCTGGAAAAAAAAAAAAAAAAATCCTAAATCAGACAGAGTGTTGAGACCAGAGAGGCTAAGACCGCATTGACTCAGTGCGGTATTCAGCCTATCTGGTGTCAAGTCTGATTTTGAAAAAAAAAAAAAAAATCCAAAATCAGACAGAGTGTTGAGACCAGAGAGGCTAAGACCGCATTGACTCAGTGCGGTATTCAGCCTCTCTGGTGTCAAGTCTGATTTTGGAAAAAAAAAAAAAAAAAAATCCAAAATCAGACAGAGTGTTGAGACCAGAGAGGCTAAGACCGCATTGACTCAGTGCGGTATTCAGCCTCTCTGGTGTCAAGTCTGATTTTGGAAAAAAAAAAAAAAAAATCCAAAATCAGACAGAGTGTTGACACCAGAGAGGCTAAGACCGCATTGACTCAGTGCGGTATTCAGCCTCTCTGGTGTCAAGTCTGATTTTGGAAAAAAAAAAAAAAAATCCAAAATCAGACAGAGTGTTGAGACCAGAGAGGCTAAGACCGCATTGACTCAGTGCGGTATTCAGCCTCTCTGGTGTCAAGTCTGATTTTGAAAAAAAAAAAAAAAATCCAAAATCAGACAGAGTGTTGAGACCAGAGAGGCTAAGACCGCATTGACTCAGTGCGGTATTCAGCCTCTCTGGTGTCAAGTCTGATTTTGGAAAAAAAAAAAAAAAAAAAAAAAAATCAGACAGAGTGTTGACACCAGAGAGGCTAAGACCGCATTGACTCAGTGCGGTATTCAGCCTCTCTGGTGTCAAGTCTGATTTTGGAAAAAAAAAAAAAAAAAAAAAAAAATCAGACAGAGTGTTGACACCAGAGAGGCTAAGACCGCATTGACTCAGTGCGGTATTCAGCCTCTCTGGTGTCAAGTCTGATTTTGGAAAAAAAAATAATAATAATCCAAAATCAGACAGAGTGTTGACACCAGAGAGGCTAAGACCGCATTGACTCAGTGCAGTATTCAGCCTATCTGGTGTCAAGTCTGATTTTGAAAAAAAAAAAAAAAAATCCAAAATCAGACAGAGTGTTGAGACCAGAGAGGCTAAGACCGCATTGACTCAGTGCGGTATTCAGCCTCTCTGGTGTCAAGTCTGATTTTGGAAAAAAAAAAAAAAAAATCCAAAATCAGACAGAGTGTTGACACCAGAGAGGCTAAGACCGCATTGACTCGGTGCGGTATTCAGCCTCTCTGGTGTCAAGTCTGATTTTGAAAAAAAAAAAAAAAAATCCAAAATCAGACAGAGTGTTGAGACCAGAGAGGCTAAGACCGCATTGACTCAGTGCGGTATTCAGCCTCTCTGGTGTCAAGTCTGATTTTGGAAAAAAAAAAAAAAAAATCCAAAATCAGACAGAGTGTTGAGACCAGAGAGGCTAAGACTGCATTGACTCAGTGCGGTATTCAGCCTCTCTGGTGTCAAGTCTGATTTTGGAAAAAAAAAAAAAAAATCCAAAATCAGACAGAGTGTTGACACCAGAGAGGCTAAGACCGCATTGACTCAGTGCGGTATTCAGCCTCTCTGGTGTCAAGTCTGATTCTGGAAAAAAAAAAAAAAAAATCCTAAATCAGACAGAGTGTTGAGACCAGAGAGGCTAAGACCGCATTGACTCAGTGCGGTATTCAGCCTCTCTGGTGTCAAGTCTGATTTTGGAAAAAAAAAAAAAAAAAAAAAAAATCAGACAGAGTGTTGACACCAGAGAGGCTAAGACCGCATTGACTCAGTGCGGTATTCAGCCTCTCTGGTGTCAAGTCTGATTTTGAAAAAAAAAAAAAAAAATCCAAAATCAGACAGAGTGTTGAGACCAGAGAGGCTAAGACCGCATTGACTCAGTGCGGTATTCAGCCTCTCTGGTGTCAAGTCTGATTTTGGAAAAAAAAAAAAAAAAAAAAAAAATCAGACAGAGTGTTGACACCAGAGAGGCTAAGACCGCATTGACTCAGTGCGGTATTCAGCCTCTCTGGTGTCAAGTCTGATTTTGGAAAAAAAAAAAAAAAAAAAAAAAATCAGACAGAGTGTTGAGACCAGAGAGGCTAAGACCGCATTGACTCAGTGCGGTATTCAGCCTCTCTGGTGTCAAGTCTGATTTTGGAAAAAAAAAAAAAAAAAAAAAAAAATCAGACAGAGTGTTGACACCAGAGAGGCTAAGACCGCATTGACTCAGTGCGGTATTCAGCCTCTCTGGTGTCAAGTCTGATTTTGAAAAAAAAAAAAAAAATCCAAAATCAGACAGAGTGTTGAGACCAGAGAGGCTAAGACCGCATTGACTCAGTGCGGTATTCAGCCTCTCTGGTGTCAAGTCTGATTTTGGAAAAAAAAAAAAAAAAAAAAAAAAATCAGACAGAGTGTTGAGACCAGAGAGGCTAAGACCGCATTGACTCAGTGCGGTATTCAGCCTCTCTGGTGTCAAGTCTGATTTTGGAAAAAAAAAAAAAAAAAAAAAAAATCAGACAGAGTGTTGACACCAGAGAGGCTAAGACCGCATTGACTCAGTGCGGTATTCAGCCTCTCTGGTGTCAAGTCTGATTTTGAAAAAAAAAAAAAAAAATCCAAAATCAGACAGAGTGTTGAGACCAGAGAGGCTAAGACCGCATTGACTCAGTGCGGTATTCAGCCTCTCTGGTGTCAAGTCTGATTTTGGAAAAAAAAAAAAAAAAAAAAAAATCAGACAGAGTGTTGAGACCAGAGAGGCTAAGACCGCATTGACTCAGTGCGGTATTCAGCCTCTCTGGTGTCAAGTCTGATTTTGGAAAAAAAAAAAAAAAAAAAAAAAATCAGACAGAGTGTTGACACCAGAGAGGCTAAGACCGCATTGACTCAGTGCGGTATTCAGCCTCTCTGGTGTCAAGTCTGATTTTGGAAAAAAAAAAAAAAAAAAACAAAATCAGACAGAGTGTTGAGACCAGAGAGGCTAAGACCGCATTGACTCAGTGCGGTATTCAGCCTCTCTGGTGTCAAGTCTGATTTTGGAAAAAAAAAAAAAAAATCCAAAATCAGACAGAGTGTTGAGACCAGAGAGGCTAAGACCGCATTGACTCAGTGCGGTATTCAGCCTCTCTGGTGTCAAGTCTGATTTTGAAAAAAAAAAAAAAAATCCAAAATCAGACAGAGTGTTGACGACCAGAGAGGCTAAGACCGCATTGACTCAGTGCGGTATTCAGCCTCTCTGGTGTCAAGTCTGATTTTGGAAAAAAAAAAAAAAAATCCAAAATCAGACAGACTGTTGAGACCAGAGAGGCTAAGACCGCATTGACTCAGTGCGGTATTCAGCCTCTCTGGTGTCAAGTCTGATTTTGGAAAAAAAAAAAAAAAAATCCAAAATCAGACAGAGTGTTGAGCACCAGAGAGGCTAAGCCGCATTGACTCAGTGCGGTATTCAGCCTCTCTGGTGTCAAGTCTGATTTTGAAAAAAAAAAAAAAAAAATCCAAAATCAGACAGAGTGTTGAGACCAGAGAGGCTAAGACCGCATTGACTCAGTGCGGTATTCAGCCTCTCTGGTGTCAAGTCTGATTTTGGAAAAAAAAAAAAAAAAATCCAAAATCAGACAGTGTTGAGACCAGAGAGGCTAAGACCGCATTGACTCAGTGCGGTATTCAGCCTCTCTGGTGTCAAGTCTGATTTTGGAAAAAAAAAAAAAAAAAATCCAAAATCAGACAGAGTGTTGAGACCAGAG
>NW_028151389.1:15000-46664 GCF_964638095.1 Poromitra crassiceps
CCCCCTAAAAAGACTCTATAGTTTAGTGGTAAGACTCCCGGTTGATGATCTAGGGGTCGTGGGTTCGCGTCCCTGTCATGGAGGGAAAATTAAATTATTTTTTCTTAACAGAATAACCCTAATTTCAGCGCTATATGCGGTTTAAAAACCTATTTTCTACTTCTCAATATAACATTTGGGTCACTTTAAACTTTTTAAACTATTTAAACATTCTCAATGGGTTGAGATATAACAAAGAAACCAACATGTTTTTCTATACAGATCAATGGAGCAGGGGTAAGAGTGTGGTCTCATCAACTGGGGATTGTGAGTTCGAATCCGGGTCACGGGGGCGAAAAATTATATTTGCATAAAGGGAGTTACCTTTTCTTCCGAATTTGCATAGATGTCCCATGATGCACTTGGGACTACAGGAGAGGTTTTAATATTGTTAATAACTTGGTAATAATTATTCTGCCAATCTTTTAAAATACATATTTGGAATCAGCTACTGGAGCAGCTTCCGAATCATATATAATATGACATATTCATTTATTACATAACAACACCGGCAGTCATACTGTCAGTTTCATTCATGACTCCGATGGAAAAACCCATGTTAAATCAAATCCGATCTCATGCAAACTGGCAGTAGAGACTTGTCTTTGACTTGTCTTGAAGTTCCCGGCAGCAGGAAGAAAACTAACCATTGTTCAATGGTGGGTTTTACTTCTGAGATCTTGTCTAATCAAAAATAATTTGGAAAATTGTAATTCTAATAGAATTATATGTTTTTCAAGTTTGTTAAGTCCTAGTTGACTTATGGCTGCATTTTGGCCTGGATAGGTTGACCTCTGACGAGGTAATCTCCTGGCACAAATGTAAGACCATATTATTATTATTTTAAAAATAATTCTAACTTTAATTTTAATTTTTTTATTTTTTATTTTTTATTATTTTTTTATTTAAATATTTTTTTATTAGAAAAGGCTGATTTCAGCCTCTGGTTTTTCTCGAGTCTGATTCCAGAGTTGGTACAAAGGGAGGCTCTGACGAGCCTCAACCCCGGTCGGAATTATGACTCAGAATTATCAGATTTACCAAATTATTAATTAATTTTGTGGCAGAAAAGGCTGATTTTAGCCTCTGGTTTTTCTCGAGTCTGATTCCAGAGTTGGTACAAGGAAGGCTCTGACGAGCCTTAACCCCGGTTTGGAATTATGACTCAGAATTATCAGATTAACATAATTTATACAATATTGTATTATTTTAGCCATATTTGACCTTTCTCCCCATGCATTATGTGGCTCTCATAAGTCCATATATCTCTCATGAAGCTCTCATAAGCTCTTCTCTAGCTGCTCTCAGGCTCCTGTGGGCGTTTCCGGATCCGGCTGTCGACTTCCTGTTCCTGCCTGTTGCGACCGAAGCTGTTACCCCGTGGTTTAGACTGCAAAATCATCTGTTCGCTCTCTGACGAGAGGAAAAATGATTTTGCATCTTTTCAATCGGCCAATTCTGGATTTGGTGGAAAGATCTTTAATAGATAGCCAGATCCGGTTTGGGATATTGTAAGTATATCTGCCATTTGGGTCTCAGTTGGGACAGCACGCAAATGGTGATTGCTATTGGTTTATGCAATCTTAAAAGGAACCAAAAGTCTTTTACTGGAGGTTAGCTTCAAACATTACAACATACACATTGCATCCATTCCTTTTTCCTTTGAAAAGTTTCTGCAGATCCTTAAATAGGGAGTGTGGCATCTCGTGAGCTCACTGACAGTGCGTCAGACAGCGTTATTTGACGCTTTTCAGACGCATAACTCAGGACAAACGGGCCATCGACCCCTACATAGTCTTTCTGTATGAAATGATTTAATTGGGAGAACTGTGGAAGGCTCAAACATTACAACATGCTATATTGCATCTATTCCTTTTTCCTTTGAAAAGTTTCTACAGATCCTTAAATAGGGAGTGTGGCTCATTTGAGAGTGTGTCAGACAGCGTTATTTGACGCTTTTCAGACGCATAAATCAAGACACATGGGCCATTGACCCCTACAGAGTTCTTTCTGTATGAGATGATTTAATTGGGAGAACTGTGGCAACTTTGGCAAACTTTGTAAACAATAGTACAGGATAGCAACTTGCTTTCTTCTTGGTGGGTGGAACGGCTCATGACCCCTGAGCATAAAATAAGTTATCAAAGCCGAATCTTAGAGGCACTTTAATTGGACATAGAGCAAGGCATCCTGGGGTTGATCTCCCAGGATGGCCTAGCATGTGGGAGTCCGTCTTGTGTTATGGAGGCAGAAACGGACGATGAACACATGTTTAACACAACTGACGACCTTGCTCTAACATTTTAGACTTATTTGACAGTCTATATCAGAACTAATAACCTATGGTGGCATTTTGTTGATAGCTTATTAGGAGGTTGAGTGCAGGGCTGGCTTTAGAGGGGCTTCTCTGGTTGTTTTTTCAAGTTCTGGGTGGGCATTCCTCCATCCTTGGCAACTTGAGTCAAGAAATGACCTCTGACCTAGTTGTGTATTTCACTTCAAACCACTTGGCATTTAGTTGGGATATATTTCCACTTTTGAACAGAGAGAGGAGATCTGAGAATGTCCTGGTGTACGTAGCTCCGATCCATATGTGGCGCGTGCCGCAGGCACGCGCTTGAGATTGGGCTAAGGCAAAAATAGTAATAGTATTATTGCTATTATTATTATTATTATTATTATTATTATTATTATTATTATTATCATCATCATTATTAATAATATTATTATTATGATTATAAGAACTCTCAAATTCTATTTTGAATTTGTCAAGTTTCTTTTTTGGTAAATTGTAATTTTAAAGGGGATTAACTCATCAGAGGTCAATGGTACGGGAAATATGCGACGGCCCGTGTTTTCCGCTACTCACTGGAGAGGCATCTTGTACAGGGGTCTATTTCTTTGGCGTAACTGTACGAATAGAAAAAGCCTGGAGTAGTTGAGTCTTAACCCAACCCTAACCAACCTGTGCCCCGGATCGCCGAACCATTGTTCCGCATTACTGACGAGTTTCCTCATAGTCTATAAGATATTGCCACTTCATCTGGTTTCCTCCTTTTTCCTCTCTCTTCAGAAAATAAGTATTAAATTCACTTTTGTTGGTTCTCTAGCCAACCTAGACTGATCCCCGTCCCCAACCTTAGCTCCTGGAACTGGCCCTAAACCTAACCATAATCCTGATGATGAGCTTAAACATAAAGCTCAACTTCACTCTAATATAAAGCCTAGCCCTGTTTAAAGAGCTCTAACCCTAACCATTCCTTATTTATAAAAAAATATTTCCTAACCCTAACCCTAACCCCTAACCCTAACCCTAAACCCTACTCTAACCCTAACTCTAACCCCTAACCCTAAACCCTACACTAACCCTACCTTAAACCTTAACCCTACCCCAAACCTAAACCCCCCCCCCCCCCCCCCCCTTTTATTTTTCTCCTCTCTATTATTTTCCTCCTCTTCTTCACACCTCTTTTTTCCTTCTCCTCTCCTCTTATTCTTCTCCCTTTCCTCTCTCCTCCTCACCTTTCTCCCCCCTCTCCCCCTCTTCTCTCCTTTTTCATCTCTCTCCTCTTCTCTCCTTAACACATGGAGTGAAAACTGGCCTTCTTTTCCATACAACTCGGTGGCATGACGGTAGGAATCTGGTCTTGTCTACAGAGGATCACAGGTTCAATCCCCCGTCATGGAACATTAAATTAAATTATTTTTTCTTAACAGAATAACCCTACTTTAGCCCTATATACGGGTTAAAAAACCTATTTTCCACTTATCAATACAACAATTGGACACTTTAAACTTATTAAACCATTCTAACATTCTTAATGGGATGGTATGTAATGGAGAAACCAATAGGTTTTTCTATACAGCTCCATGGAGCAGTGGTAAGAATGTGGTCTCATCAACCGGGGATTGTGAGTTCGAATCCGGGTCACGGGAGAAGAATTATATTGGCCATTATTTTCCTCTTTTTTCCTCTTCTTCTTCCCACCTCTTTTTCCTTCTCCTCTCCTCTTCTCCTCCTCCCTCTCCTTTTTCCTCCTCACCTCTCTTCCCCCTCTCCCCTTCTCCTCTCCCTTTCATCTCTCTCCTCATCTTTCCCCCTTCTCACCTCTTTTCTCCCTTTCTTCTCCTTTTCACCTCTCTTTCCCTCTTCTCCCCCTCTCCTCCTCCTCTCTTCTCCTCTCCCCCTCTCTTTTCTCCCTCTCTTCTCCTTTTCACCTCTCTTTCCCTCTTCTCCCCCTCTCCTCCTCCTCTCTTCTCCTCTCCCCCTCTCTTTTCCTCCCCTCTCTTCTTCTCCCTACCCCAAACCTAAACCCCCCCCTCCCCCCCCCCCCCCCCCCCCCCCCCCCCCCCCTTTTATTTTTCTCCTCTCTATTATTTTCCTCCTTTTCTTCACACCTCTTTTTTCCTTCTCCTCTCCTCTTATTCTCCTCCCTTTCCTCTCTCCTCCTCACCTTTCTCCCCCCTCTCCCCCTCTTCTCTCCTTTTTCATCTCTCTCCTCTTCTCTCCTTAACACATGGAGTGAAAACTGGCCTTCTTTTCCATACAACTCGGTGGCATGACGGTAGGAATCTGGTCTTGTCTACAGAGGATCACAGGTTCAATCCCCCGTCATGGAACATTAAATTAAATTATTTTTTCTTAATAGAATAACCCTACCTTAGCCCTATATACGGGTTAAAAAACCTATTTTCCACTTATCAATACAACAATTGGACACTTTAAACTTATTAAACCATTCTAACATTCTTAATGGGATGGTATGTAATGGAGAAACCAATAGGTTTTTCTATACATATCCATGGAGCAGTGGTAAGAATGTGGTCTCATCAACCGGGGATTGTGAGTTCGAATCCGGGTCACGGGAGAAGAATTATATTGGCCATTATTTTCCTCTTCTTCTTCCCACCTCTTTTTCCTTCTCCTCTCCTCTTCTCCTCCTCCCTCTCCTTTTTCCTTCTCACCTCTCTCCCCCCTCTCCCCTTCTCCTCTCCCTTTCATCTCTCTCCTCTTCTTTCCCCCTTCTCACCTCTTTTCTCCCTCTCTTCTCCTTTTCACCTCTCTTTCCCTCTTCTCCCTCTCTCCTCCTCCTCTCTTCTCCTCTCCCCCTCTCTTTTCCTCCCCTCTCTTCTTCTCCTCTTCTCCCTCCTCCTCTCCTCACAATGCTTCACCCCCCTAAAAAGACTCTATAGTTTAGTGGTAAGACTCCCGGTTGATGATCTAGGGGTCGTGGGTTCGCGTCCCTGTCATGGAGGGAAAATTAAATTATTTTTTCTTAACAGAATAACCCTAATTTCAGCGCTATATGCGGTTTAAAAACCTATTTTCTACTTCTCAATATAACATTTGGGTCACTTTAAACTTTTTAAACTATTTAAACATTCTCAATGGGTTGAGATATAACAAAGAAACCAACATGTTTTTCTATACAGATCAATGGAGCAGGGGTAAGAGTGTGGTCTCATCAACTGGGGATTGTGAGTTCGAATCCGGGTCACGGGGGCGAAAAATTATATTTGCATAAAGGGAGTTACCTTTTCTTCCGAATTTGCATAGATGTCCCATGATGCACTTGGGACTACAGGAGAGGTTTTAATATTGTTAATAACTTGGTAATAATTATTCTGCCAATCTTTTAAAATACATATTTGGAATCAGCTACTGGAGCAGCTTCCGAATCATATATAATATGACATATTCATTTATTACATAACAACACCGGCAGTCATACTGTCAGTTTCATTCATGACTCCGATGGAAAAACCCATGTTAAATCAAATCCGATCTCATGCAAACTGGCAGTAGAGACTTGTCTTTGACTTGTCTTGAAGTTCCCGGCAGCAGGAAGAAAACTAACCATTGTTCAATGGTGGGTTTTACTTCTGAGATCTTGTCTAATCAAAAATAATTTGGAAAATTGTAATTCTAATAGAATTATATGTTTTTCAAGTTTGTTAAGTCCTAGTTGACTTATGGCTGCATTTTGGCCTGGATAGGTTGACCTCTGACGAGGTAATCTCCTGGCACAAATGTAAGACCATATTATTATTATTTTAAAAATAATTCTAACTTTAATTTTAATTTTTTTATTTTTTATTTTTTATTATTTTTTTATTTAAATATTTTTTTATTAGAAAAGGCTGATTTCAGCCTCTGGTTTTTCTCGAGTCTGATTCCAGAGTTGGTACAAAGGGAGGCTCTGACGAGCCTCAACCCCGGTCGGAATTATGACTCAGAATTATCAGATTTACCAAATTATTAATTAATTTTGTGGCAGAAAAGGCTGATTTTAGCCTCTGGTTTTTCTCGAGTCTGATTCCAGAGTTGGTACAAGGAAGGCTCTGACGAGCCTTAACCCCGGTTTGGAATTATGACTCAGAATTATCAGATTAACATAATTTATACAATATTGTATTATTTTAGCCATATTTGACCTTTCTCCCCATGCATTATGTGGCTCTCATAAGTCCATATATCTCTCATGAAGCTCTCATAAGCTCTTCTCTAGCTGCTCTCAGGCTCCTGTGGGCGTTTCCGGATCCGGCTGTCGACTTCCTGTTCCTGCCTGTTGCGACCGAAGCTGTTACCCCGTGGTTTAGACTGCAAAATCATCTGTTCGCTCTCTGACGAGAGGAAAAATGATTTTGCATCTTTTCAATCGGCCAATTCTGGATTTGGTGGAAAGATCTTTAATAGATAGCCAGATCCGGTTTGGGATATTGTAAGTATATCTGCCATTTGGGTCTCAGTTGGGACAGCACGCAAATGGTGATTGCTATTGGTTTATGCAATCTTAAAAGGAACCAAAAGTCTTTTACTGGAGGTTAGCTTCAAACATTACAACATACACATTGCATCCATTCCTTTTTCCTTTGAAAAGTTTCTGCAGATCCTTAAATAGGGAGTGTGGCATCTCGTGAGCTCACTGACAGTGCGTCAGACAGCGTTATTTGACGCTTTTCAGACGCATAACTCAGGACAAACGGGCCATCGACCCCTACATAGTCTTTCTGTATGAAATGATTTAATTGGGAGAACTGTGGAAGGCTCAAACATTACAACATGCTATATTGCATCTATTCCTTTTTCCTTTGAAAAGTTTCTACAGATCCTTAAATAGGGAGTGTGGCTCATTTGAGAGTGTGTCAGACAGCGTTATTTGACGCTTTTCAGACGCATAAATCAAGACACATGGGCCATTGACCCCTACAGAGTTCTTTCTGTATGAGATGATTTAATTGGGAGAACTGTGGCAACTTTGGCAAACTTTGTAAACAATAGTACAGGATAGCAACTTGCTTTCTTCTTGGTGGGTGGAACGGCTCATGACCCCTGAGCATAAAATAAGTTATCAAAGCCGAATCTTAGAGGCACTTTAATTGGACATAGAGCAAGGCATCCTGGGGTTGATCTCCCAGGATGGCCTAGCATGTGGGAGTCCGTCTTGTGTTATGGAGGCAGAAACGGACGATGAACACATGTTTAACACAACTGACGACCTTGCTCTAACATTTTAGACTTATTTGACAGTCTATATCAGAACTAATAACCTATGGTGGCATTTTGTTGATAGCTTATTAGGAGGTTGAGTGCAGGGCTGGCTTTAGAGGGGCTTCTCTGGTTGTTTTTTCAAGTTCTGGGTGGGCATTCCTCCATCCTTGGCAACTTGAGTCAAGAAATGACCTCTGACCTAGTTGTGTATTTCACTTCAAACCACTTGGCATTTAGTTGGGATATATTTCCACTTTTGAACAGAGAGAGGAGATCTGAGAATGTCCTGGTGTACGTAGCTCCGATCCATATGTGGCGCGTGCCGCAGGCACGCGCTTGAGATTGGGCTAAGGCAAAAATAGTAATAGTATTATTGCTATTATTATTATTATTATTATTATTATTATTATTATTATTATTATCATCATCATTATTAATAATATTATTATTATGATTATAAGAACTCTCAAATTCTATTTTGAATTTGTCAAGTTTCTTTTTTGGTAAATTGTAATTTTAAAGGGGATTAACTCATCAGAGGTCAATGGTACGGGAAATATGCGACGGCCCGTGTTTTCCGCTACTCACTGGAGAGGCATCTTGTACAGGGGTCTATTTCTTTGGCGTAACTGTACGAATAGAAAAAGCCTGGAGTAGTTGAGTCTTAACCCAACCCTAACCCTAACCCTAAACCCTAACCCTAACCCTAACCCTAACCCTAACCCTAACCCTAACCCTAACCCTAACCCTACCCTAACCCTAACCCTAACCCTAACCCTAACCCTAACCCTAACCCTAACCCTAACCCTAACCCTAACCCTAACCCTAACCCTAACCCTAACCCTAACCCTAACCCTAACCCTAACCCTAACCCTAACCCTAACCCTAACCCTAACCCTAACCCTAACCCTAACCCTAACCCTAACCCTAACCCTAACCCTAACCCTAACCCTAACCCTAACCCTAACCCTAACCCTAACCCTAACCCTAACCCTAACCCTAACCCACAACCTAACCCTAACATTAACCCACAGCCTAACCCCAGCCTCGACCCCTACCCACAACCTAACCCTAACCTTAACCCAAACCCAAACCCTAGCTCTAACCCTAGTCCTAACCCTAACCCCAACCCTAACCCTAACCCCAACCCCAACCCCAACCCTAACCCTAACCCTTACCCAGGCCCTGACCTTAAACCTAGCTCGAACCCTAACCCTAACCCTATTTCAAACCCTAACCGGGGAAAGGAACCCCTGCCTAACCCCAAAACAGACCAGAGGGAGGGTTACAATCTTCGATCATCTCCGAAAACAATTATCACTAACCCAATAGTGAATACTGTGCGTCCAACCACCTCCACTCCGGAGATGATTATGCCAGTAATACTGCCAGAAATTTGGGCAGGTACAGTGCCACTACCCAAAAGAACAGAGACAGAGAGACGACCTCATAGGTCCCCCGTCTCAACTCCTCCTTTAATTCAAGACAATGAATGTGAAAGAGACATGGATCTGTTTACAAACATGAATCTTAGCACACAGGACGTTAATCTTACCACACAGGAGACAGACCAACTTTTGGAGCTCCTGACCCCTAATCAGTGGGGGGAGGGGAGTGCAGAGGCCAGAGTAGTTGTGGAACCAGAGATATCCACAATAGAAGGTCCGGATACAGCAATGGATGTGTCCACATTTTATATGTCAAATAGAAGTCATCGCACTTCACCCACATCCTCAATTAGATCCCCATCACCAGTAACACGCACACCGGGCCCTATGGCCCTTTACTCCAAACATCCACATTTGAATAATAAGTGGGATAATTGGAACCTTAACCCGGTCCGTAAAGTCGTGGTCATGGGCGATTCAAATGTGGGCAGACTCCCGGCTATTCGTGACCCCAGAATTCAGGTGGATTGCTTCCCGGGTGCAAAAATAAGTCATATGCGCCATATGATTCAACATAGAGTAACTGTTAATCATCAGGTGGAGAAAATTCTAATCTCCATAGGCATCAATGACAGAAAGAATATCAACAGAGGGATCCATTATTCAAACATGGATGACCTGATGTATTGGACACATATAAAATTTCCCTCGGCACAAATCTATATACCCATGATCAGTTTCTCAAAATCACTATCTGAAATTGAGAGAGAGGTGTTAACCGACATAAACGAATACATCTCCAATCTGGAGTATAAGATAGACCTGCTTCATGAAAGCAACCTGGCCACTACACCGGATAAGATTCACTGGACGGCCGTCACCGGTAAAAAGATGTGGGCCCACTGGCGCATTTTTTTGCGCATAGCCTCGATAGAAAAACCACCCCAGTTAACGTAGACAAATCGATTGTCAATCTATCTTCCTATATTTTAGATAAGGAAGAGACCTCTCTCCTAAAGAGAGGTTTATATTTCATTCCCACCCCTGACAGACATCCTCAAAGAAGCACATTTCACCTAAATATGGCAGCCTACCATAGGAGACTTAAGCTAGCGTTCCTCTTCCAGGGAGAGGGGAGTAAGAAGGGCGTTCCATTTCAATATCCATCCGATTTTGTTCCACATCCGGCATACATGCCGGGTGACTTACTTGATCTCATAGAACGAGATAAGTTAGAAAGTAGAGCGATTCCAGAACTCATAGAAAGAGAAAATATACCAGAGACAGAGCGAATAGCGCTTCAAGGTCTGATTGAGAATACGTCCCTGGTTATTAAACCAGCGGACAAAGGTTCTGCAGTAGTATTAATGGACAGAGTGGATTATGTAGCAGAGGCCAACCGCCAACTAGAAGACAATAATTTTTATAAACCCCTAGTTGATCCCATCTATTTAGACTCAGTCCCAGTTATAAACAACATTTTGGACACATTGAGAAAAAAGAAATTCATCACTCCCAAACAAAGAATATATCTTAATTCATCCATACAAGCCAGAGAGCGTAGATTTTATCTTCTACCTAAGATCCATAAGCCCAGGATTCAATGGCCACCACCGGGCAGAGTACCACAGGGCCGCCCTATAGTGAGCGATTGTGAATCAGAATCATATCACATCGCAGAATATATAGATCATTTTCTCAACCCTCTGTCAATTCTACACAGCAGTTACCTAAAGGACACATATGATTTTCTGGACAAGGTTAGACTTATTGAGGTGGAAAAAGGCTCCTTTCTCTTCTCCCTGGACGTGGACAGTCTCTACACAAACATTGAAACAAATCGCGGCATGAGAGCGGTCAAGTCCATCTTTGACAAATATCCAGATCCTAAAAGACCGGATATAGAATTATTGAAGCTACTGGAGATTAGTTTGACTCAGAATGACTTTCTCTTTGATGGCCATTATTATTTACAAATAAAAGGAACAGCGATGGGCAAAAAGTTTGCACCTTCGTATGCAAATATCTATATGGCGGACTGGGAAGAGGAAGCACTGATGAAGTGCACCAAGCTCCCAGTGTGCTACTTTAGATATCTGGATGACATTTTTGGAATTTGGTCCCATTCAATAGAAGAATTTCATCAGTTCATGACAGAGTTAAACTCACATCATCCTTCCATTAAGCTAAAGTCAGAAATTAATAGTCATATAATAAACTTTTTGGATGTCACCATTTTTAAACCAGATAACTTCCAAGAGGGTGACAGACTGGAAACAAAAGTGTACTTTAAACCCACAGATTCTCACGCCCTCCTACACTATGGAAGTTTTCATCCCAAACACACATACAGGGGCTTAATTAAATCACAACTGCTTAGATTCAAACGGATTTGCACCCGGGACAGTGACCGCATTCAGGCAACCCAAATACTGTTCAAAGTCCTGAGACACAACAGGGGCTACCCTAGGAGGCTTCTGAAAGAAGTAAACAAGGATGTATTCAAAAAGGATAGTTTAACTACTACCCCCACAGCACATCCTGATCCTTCTAAAAGGCTGATTCCCTTTGTGGTTAAATACTCTTCTTACACGGCACGCGCAGGCCATGCGGCGATCACACGTTTCAAAAAAGCCTTAGCTCACCATGGCCTATTTCCTAGTCTGAAAGTCATTATGGCCTTCAGACGAAATAGTAATCTCCAAAATTGGCTAGTTAGAGCAGCCATGGTGAACTTTGACCCCAAATACAAGAACTGGGAACAGGCAAAATATATCAGAGGCCCTACGCCAGGAAGCAGGATTAAATTAGATCAGAACATTCGATTATTCCATACAAACTGTGTGTTCATGATTGAATGTCGGTCCTGCTTCTGGCGTTTTATAGATGAGACAGAATACTCTATAAAACATAACTTGGACGGCTATAGACAGGAAGTCTTAGCAGATGCACCATTATTGTCTCAGGTGGCCAAACACTTTAAACTGCATGGTTTAACAAACATTAGGGTCAAGGGACTTGAGAGAAACAGAATTTGGTCAGATGCTGCTAGGCATCAAACGCAGATCAAATGGATTAATAGATTAAAAACCTCACAAAGGATCCCCTTACTTAGGCTCACCATTTAGGATTTGTGCTTCCCAAAGAGAGAGGGGGGCCCTGGCTGTTTCACAGGAGAAAGTGCACGAGGGATGTATATGACAGATATATAGGATATTTTTCATCCTTTCTCATGGTTGTACTGTCTCATCTAATACGTGTCTGATATTTGGCTTTGCGGAAAACCGTACCAGAAAAAACATTTCAGACAACTCCACTTGTAAATATCATTCTACCTTTCAGGATACACCCAGATAAAGGGCACATACATGTATATATTTTACTAATATACATTATTATTATTATTATTATTCTCTCTTATTATTATTACTATTTTTTATTATTATTATTATTATCATTCCTACTATTATTACTATTATTGTCATCATTTTACTTAGTTTTCTTACATCTCATCGGTCCAGTGACCTTCTTGACCCCGAGTGACATCGGGCTGGCCTTGAGACTACTGACACTGGACTTAAGCTCTCTTTAGTCCCCCTTTTAGAAGTGGCTCTTATAGAGCAGGGGTAAAATACTTGCCTCACAAATAGGGGATAACAGGTTCGTATCCCAGAGCAGGCACCAAGTTAACTGGTCCCAATTTAGCCTCTCATTCAAAGTGTCATTTGATATTATTATTATTATTATTACTACTACTATTATTATTATTATTATTATTACTTACATTCTATTTTAATTCCATTTCTATTTCTACTTTTTATTGTCTTTTGACCTACAGACCTGTAGTACCCCGGTGTGATATTAGGCCCACACCAGATTTAAGCTCTTTATGTGGCCCCTCTCAAGAGTGGCTCGATGGAGCAGGGGTAAAATATTGGTCTCACAAACAAGGGATAGCAGGTTCGTATCCCAGAGCAGGCACCAGGTTAACTGCGTCCTAATTTAGCCTTCTCATTCAAAGTGTCATTATTGATATTATTACAATTATTATTACTATTATTATTATTATTACTACTACTATTATTATTATTACTTATATTCTATTTAATTCTACTTTTTCTATTTCTTATTGATATTATCTTTTGGCCTACAGACCTGTAGGACCCCGGTGTGATATTAGGCCGACACCAGATTTAAGCTCTTTAGGTGGCCCCTCTTGAGAGTGGCTCGATGGAGCAGGGGCAAAATGCATATTTTGGAGGTCTTGTTACAATTGTACAAATCCCCTCCTTTTTGAATGTCTTTTAGACATGGTCCGGTGGAACAGGGGTAAAATATTGATCTCATAACCGGGAGATAGTAAGTTCAAACCCTGAAGGGGGAGCAAAACTTGACAAGTTTTTCTTTTCCCCTTTTTATTCCTTACCTGCCCTGGGTGTATCTAGGTAGATTTTACTGATTGTTCATATTTAGACTAAAGTTTTCTCATTTTATTCAGCTCAGGTCCCAGAGTGTATAGACCGTGAGACTTATTTGATCTGTTTGATTTATTTTATTCTATTTTATTTCAATTTATCCTCTTTTTTTCCCCAGACATTTGGGAGGAGTTTATTTTAATTGATTCTATCTTATGTTACTCTATGTTATACCACAAATCCTACTACTATTTCTGCAAATATGCCATTGGTGGGTTGCATATTAAGATTGTTAAAACATTTTGTTGGTGTCACTGTATCATTGGAATTTTGTACACAATTAAAATTTAAATGTGAATGTTATACCACTTTGTCATACGACTGTCATTTTCCTGACTATTTCATGTATAATATAACATAATAAATAAATAAATAAAACTTGGGAGAAAAATATAAGCCAATGATAACAAAATTGTGTCTTTCCACTGAGTGGGAACCATAACAAGATACTTTGAGGCTTATCGTTTTCCCAAGTTAATATCCAGACAGGTGACACCAGACATTAAATAAAATAAAGACTCAAGGGGTTGGTATAAAACAGAGAAACCAATAGGTTTTTCTCTACACCTCTATGGACTAGAGGTAGGGACGCGGTCTCGTCAACCGGAGATTGTGGGTTTGAATCCAGCCCAGGGAGGATGACAATGTATACACATTCATAATATGTAATTTATAATTCTTGAATTTCTTAATCAAGAAAGACTATTTCATGTGAAAAAGGATTTATTTAGTTATTATTTTTACAAATGACTCAGCTGCCAATTTCTGGGGCATGTGTGGGTTTCCCCACAACCTACAGGGCGCAGCAGAGAGTAATTTGCATAAAGGGGTGTGAATCTTTCTTTCAAATCTGCATACATGACCCAGCATGCATCTGGGATCATAGAAGTAGGTCTTATATAGTTAAATAACTTGGTTTAAATTTTTCTGCCAAAGTTTTGAATTACATATTTGGAATCTCCGTTTGGAGTAGCTTCCGATTCACAGATAAAATGGTATGTTCATTTTGTTACATAACATCACCGGTAGTCATACTGTTACTTGTTGGGATGACTCCGCCACAAAATCCTTTCAAAACTCAGTCTCAGCATCAAGTGTGATAGGACTCTAGGGCTTGACCCTCGGATGATCCGCTTGCTGTCAAGAATAGGACAAATTGCCATTCGTGGTAAGTCTTACTTGGGAGACGCTCTTGTCTAATCAAAAGCCCTTGTTGGCTTTATGGTTTGGCTTGTGGCTGAATGCTTGACCTCTGACGAGGTAAGCTTCAGCTGCAACTCATATACCATAATTATTTTATTATTATTTTAAATTTAAATTTTTATTTTTATTTTTTTATTTTTTATTTTTTATTTTTGGTAAAAAAGGCTGATTTTAGCCTCTGGTCTTTTTTGAGTCTGGTTTCAGAGACTGTAACTGGAGGCCTCTTACGAGGCCTAACCCAGGTTTGAAACTTAGACTTGAAGGGTCCAGAAATACCAAGTTTTAATATTTTGGCAGAAAAGGCTGATTTTAGCCTCTGGTTTTTTCGTAGTCTGGTTTCAGAGACTGTAAATGGAGGCCTCTTACGAGGACTAACCCAGCTTTGAAACTAAGACTTGAGATTATCAGAATTACAAAACTATTATAATTAATATTTTTGGCACCAAAATTAGATTGTTTTCCCTCCAACATCTCTCCATGAGGTTCTTATAAACCCGTCTACATAGACATTTCTCAGTCTCCTGGTTGGCGAGTTCCGGTTCCTGGTTCCTGGTTCCTGTGAGTTCTCTCTCCCGTTGTTTGGATTGCATGATCATTTTCGCCCTCTGACGAGGGGGAAATGATTATGCATCCTTCGGACGGTCAACTTTAGGATTTGGTGGAAAGACCTTTTGGTAGCCATTTCCGGGTTGAAAAGGGGTAAGCATTTCGGCCTATCTGGGTTCCACTCGGAACAGCACGCAGATGGGCTGACCGCCTTTTGGTTTATGGCGGTCTTAAAAGAAAACCAAAGTCTTCTTTTGAAGATTAGCTTCAAACACTACAACAGCCCATTTTCACCACAACACATGACATCAATTTGACGATCCCCTGAAAAGCTTCTGCAGAGTCTTAAATGGGAGAATGTAGCATCTTGGTAGCCTCTGGATTGTATCAGAGATGCGTTATTGGACGCTTTCTCAGATGCATAAACAGACCAGCCAGGCTATCGACCTCCCCTAGAGATCATCTGTGAGAAGTGATATGATTGGGCTTGCTTCTAATTCTATAATTCCCCCCAAATTCTGGCAAAATTGTGTAATTTTTATAGTCTATTTTTACCACAACATATGGCATCAATTTGACTATCCCCCTGAAAAGCTTCTGCGGAGTCTTAAATGGGAGAATGTAGCATCTTGGTAGCCTCTGGATTGCATCAGAGATGCGTTATTAGACGCTTTCTCAGATGCATAAACAGACCAGCCAGGCTATCGACCTCCCCCAGAGATCATCTGTGAGAAGTGATACGATTGGGCTTGCTTCTAATTTTATAACTCCCCCCAAATCCTGGCAAAATTGTGTAATTTTATAGTCTATTTTTACCACAACATATGGCATCAATTGACTATCCCCCTGAAAAGCTTCTGCGGAGTCTTGAATGGGAGAATGTAGAGTCACGGTGGCCTCTGGAGTGTATCAGAGATGCGTTATTAGACGCTTTCTCAGATGCATAAACAGAGCTACTGGGCTACCAACCTCCCATAGAGAGCCTCTGTGAAGGGTGCAACAAAGTAGATTCTATGACTTCCCCCCAAAATCCTGGTAAAATTGTGTAAATCTCTGTAATTCAATATCTCCATTTGAGCAACCTTTGACACTGTATCGGGCTAAGTTGTATAACCTCTTAGAATCAACATGTGTACTCTTGAAACCCTTTGATGCATTTGATACACTTAGAGCGGGGGGTTTTGATCTGATGTTTTTATTTATTTTTTTAGATATAACATTTCTTTTTTCATTCTAATGCTTCCCCTGAACCCTGTCTCCTCCCATTGAGTATAGCTCAATGGTTAAACCATGGTCTGACATGTGGGAAAGCCGGGTTCGCTCCCGGGCTGTGACCACTGAATGAAGAACAAATTACATTTTAGATTTTTCTCATTTATAAAAAGTCTAATTTCAACACATACTGGTTTGACACTATTTGGATCCAATCCCACTTAGTGGGGAGGGAAACATGTGGTGTGCATAAGGAGAAAATAACACAATTTTAACCTTTTTTATCTTTTCGGGGGGGATTTGGGGGCGGGGATAACCGTTGGATCATGTGACATATAACCAAGCAGGAAGCACACCTGGCTTCCTGCTGCTTACTCACTCCTGTGTGGAACCACTCCACAAGGAAAAAACATTAAAAAATAAGACACCATCTTTTCATTACTTGCAGGTAAAACCCTCTGCTTTTACATAACAACCAGATGCATCTTCTTTTGGGGCACTCTATATGTTACTAGGATATTGTGGCTTTGTGATCCAGGTGCATGGACCAGCTTTGGGCCCAGCACATGACAACACTGAGTTACAATGTCAATTTACACTCTCTTCGGGAGAATAAGACCCAGAGTAGTTTGGGACTGCTTCATGTGGGACAGAGTGTCACATCACATACTTTCAATTTCTCCTTTTAATGCCTTGGTTTCACTCAATATCATAATGTTTCCAGTACTGACAGTCAGGCTTTTGTGGGCCTACACTGGGACACATTTTTCTTTAGGATTATGTAACATATAATCAAGCAGGAAGCACACCTGGCTTCCTGCTGCTTACTCACTTCTGTATGAAATCATTCCACAAAAGGAAATATATATGTTACCATGATATTGTGGCTTTGTGATCCAAGTGCATGGGCCGGCTTTGGGCCTAGCACATGACAACACTGAGTTACAATGTCAACTTGCACTCTCTTCCGAAAGAATAAGACCCGGACTAGTCTGGGACTGTCTCGTATGGGATAGAATGTCACATTACATAATTTCAACTTCTCCTTTCAGTGTCTTGGTTACACTCAATACTGTAAGGTTGTCAGTGCTGGCAGTCAGGCTTTTGAAGGCCTATACTGGGAGACATTTTTCTTTCACACTGCCTGGTTTGTAATGGGAGTAGATAGCTCTTTTTATATATACACTATTAGATGTTTAGTCTCATGGTCTACATACTTGCTCATGACCTCTGAGCACCTTAATAGGGTTTAGGCTGACCTTTTAGAAGCATTATTTGGACATGGGGCAGGCCATCTTGTTTGATCAACTGGATGGGCCTGGTGTGTTTGAGTCTGTCTTGTGATTTAAAGGCAGAAACAGACAATGAAAACACGCCAGTATCACAACTGAGGAACCTGCTCTAAAATCTTAGACACATTAGACAGTATATGTTTGAGACAATAACCTGAGGGTGACATTGTGGATTAGTTTAGCTTAACACAATAGTATAGGGTTGGTTTATGGGGTCTCACTGTGAGTCTTTTGTGGCCTGGGTGCGGTCTCATTCCTCGCTTCTCTCTTCCTCTCTTTCTTTCATATTTACAGTTGGAATCAACACTTTCTGACATGCATTTAGTCATTCTTTTTATGACACGGGCTTCTGACCTCTGACCTTTCTGTTTTGGCCTTTTTGGGTGTGTCGGTGTATGCTCTGTCACATTGGGTGTCAGAGGCTGTTGTGGTTATTATTATTATTAGTATTATTTTTATTACTATTTGATTGACCTTGGGGTCTAACTCCGGCTTCTTGTCCCTCATCTTAGGATGTCCCAACCAGCAGGGGTACCATTACCCCAGACCCCGTTTGCGCGGCTGGTTAAACTCTTGACCAGATACGTGCAAATGGAGAGACAGAACATTCAGTCTAGAATAAAAGAGGGAAAAGAGGATGCTCTGGCCCTGAGAACACTCAGGGCCTTGGAGGAAAGTATCCTGAGGGGGGATAACAACAGATGGCCGGAGGCCAAACAGGTTGCCTTAAAAAGGCTAACCAAACGCTACAAGGATGGCGTGGCCCGAGCGGCCTTATCAGCCTTCAATAGACTGGAACAACTCAGAGCTCAGCCTGCCACTCCCCCTCCACAAATTGATTTTAACGCTATTTTTGAAGGACAACAACAATAAGCAGCAGGACAATATCACCTCGACGCTTATATAAAAGTGTCCTTATAGACGTGCCCAATTGGGATTTTCTTATACAGAGTGCCCACTTGGGATTTTTGTTATACACATCCTTATCCCCTTTTCCCTTGTTTTAGTATTTTTTTATAAAAGTGTGCTCCGTTTAGGAGATATATAAAAAAGAATAAATATTCTGTACTGGTAAACATTGTTTGGGACCTTTTCTGGGAGGGGGGGCTTGACTCCGGAGTTTCAGATATATTATCTTTTTTATTCTTTTAGATTAATTAATACACAAACCCATAGGTACGGGATTTGCACTGACATGCTCATGGGAACCATTATGGAGACTTGGGGGACTGACTGCAGTCCTTTTGCTGACGCCCGCCTACGGCGGGCGTCTTAACTAGGGTTGTGGCATGGGGACCTTTGATAACAATGCATATGTAGGTGTACATAAGTTTCTCTTTCTTCCTTTCTCTTTTTTCTTTATCTTCATATATTCAAAAAAACTTTTTTACTCAGAAGCAGTGCAATGGCATAGCGGTAGGAACTTGGTCTCATCTACGGAAGATCACAAGTTCTAATCCCGGTCATGAAGGAGAAAATTATTCCTTTTTCTCTTTTCTTTAGTTTCATAACAAAAATTATTTCTACTCATGACAAATTTAGGCACATATATGTTTTAATAAAATAACAGTTATGTGCATATATGACAAGAGTTCTATTCTACCTTTCTCTTTCTTCTTTCCTCCTTTTTCTTTATCTTCACATACTTAAAAAAAACTTTTTTACTCATAAGCAGTGCAATGGCATAGCGGTAAGAACTTGGTCTCATCTACAGAAGATCACAAGTTCTAATCCCGGTCATGCAGGAGAAAATTTTCACTTTTTCTCTTTTCTTTAGTTTCATAACAAAAACTATTTCTACTCATGACAAATTGAGGCACATATACGTTTTAATAAAAGAACAGTCATGTGCATGTATTATAGTAGTCTAGTTCTACTTTTCTCTTTCTTCTTTCCTCTTTTTTCTTTATCTTCATATATTCAAAAAAAACTTTTTTTACTCAAAAGCAGTTCAATGGCATAGCGGTAAGAACTTGGTCTCATCCACAGAAGATCACAAGTTCAAATCCCGGACATGCAGGAGGAAATTATTCCCTTTTCTCTTTTTTCTAGTTTCATAACAATAACCTTTTTACTTATGATATCCTTTGGGCGAATTTGAGGAGACTGATTACGATCCTCCTGCGGACGCCCGCCTTCGGCGGGCGTCTTAATTAGGGTCGTGAGAGAGAAACCTTTGAACTATTTCTACTCATGATATATTTAGGCACATATACGTTTTAATAGAAGAACAGTTATGTGCATATATTATAACAGTCCAATTCTACTTTTCCCCTTCTCCTTTCTGTATCTTCATAAATTAAACAAAACCTTTTTTACTCAGAAACATTTCAATGGCATAGCGGTAAGAACTTGGTCTCATCTACAGAAGATCACAAGTTCTAATCCCGGTCATGAAGAAGAAAATTATTCCTTTTTCTCTTTTCTTTAGTTTCATAACAATAATTATTTCTACTCATGACAAATTTAGGCACATATACGTTTTAAGAAAAGAACAGTTATGTGCATATATTACAATAGTCTAAAAACTATTTTTTCTCTTTCTTCCTTTTTTTCTCTCTCTTCTTTCTTTATCTTCATATATTCAAAAAAACTTTTTTACTTAGAAGCAGTTGAATGGCATAGCGGTAAGAACTTGGTCTCATCTACAGAGGATCACAAGTTCTAATCCCGGTCATGCAGGATAAAATTATTTCCCCCCCCCCCCCCCCCCCCCCCTTTTTTTCTCCTTTCTCTAGTTTCACAACAATAACCCCTTTTTTACTTATGATATCCTTTGGGCGAGTTTGAGGAGACTGATTACGATCCTCCTGCGAACGCCCGCCTTCGGCGGGCGTTTTAAATAGGGTCGTGGGAGAGGGACCTTTGAGAACCTCCGGTAATCCGGAGGTGAAAAACTGCTATAATCCATTTTGATATATGGTAGAAAATAATCTTATATAAAAAATATTTGGTAACATAGGTTAAACTCAATAGTAGTATATAAGCATATAAGGACATGAATAATTCATGCATGCATAGATGTGAACAGTTTTTATCATCCTCCCTTCCTTTCTTTCTCTTTTCTTATCAGTTTTATTTTATTTTATTTTTAGTTTCAATTATCATTAATTATTTGATTAATGATATTGATTAAGGATAATGGTAATTTTAAAAGGATTAACTCATCAGAGGTCATTGGTACGGGAAATATGCGACGGCCCGTGTTTTCCGCTACTCACTGGAGAGGCATCTTGTACAGGGGTCTAAGCGTGGCGTAACTGTACGAACAGAAAAAGCCTGGAGTAGTTGAGTCTTAACCCAACCCTAACCCTAACCCTAACCCTAACCCTAACCCTAACCCTAACCCTAACCCTAACCCTAACCCTAACCCTAACCCTAACCCTAACCCTAACCCTAACCCTAAACCCTAACCCTAACCCTAACCCTAACCCTAACCCTAACCCTAACCCTAACCCTAACCCTAACCCTAACCCTAACCCTAACCCTAACCCTAACCCTAACCCTAACCCTAACCCTAACCCTAACCCTAACCCTAACCCTAACCCTAACCCTAACCCTAACCCTAACCCTAACCCTAACCCTAACCCTAACCCTAACCCTAACCCTAACCCTAACCCAATTGTCTAACCCCGACTAGCACCTAGGGTTAGGGTTACGAAAAAGAGTTTTTTTACGGTGCCCGGAGAGGCCCGCGCATGGCACAGTTGGATTCCTTGTCCAAAAGGGAGCAGAAAACGTATGGGGCCCTTTTCGCTCAGGAGTTTCGTTGCCGAACCATTGCAAATTGCCATACCCACATCTAGGGTTAGGGTTACGAAAATGAGGTTTTTTACGGTGCCCGGAGAGGCCCGCGCATGGCGCAGTTGGATTCCTGGTCCAAAAGGGAGCAGAAAACGTATGGGGCCCTTTTCGCTCAGGAGTTTCGTTGCCGAGCAATTGTCTAACCCCGACTAGCACCTAGGGTTAGGGTTACGAAAATGAGTTTTTTTACGGTGCCCGGAGAGGCCCGCGCATGGCGCAGTTGGATTCCTTGTCCAAAAGGGAGCAGAAAACGTATGGGACCCTTTTCGCTCAGGAGTTTCGTTGCCGAACCATTGCAAATTGCCATACCCACATCTAGGGTTAGGGTTACGAAAATGAGTTTTTTTACGGTGCCCGGAGAGGCCCGCGCATGGCGCAGTTGGATTCCTTGTCCAAAAGGGAGCAGAAAACGTATGGGGCCCTTTTCGCTCAGGAGTTTCGTTGCCGAACCATTGCAAATTGCCATACCCACATCTAGGGTTAGGGTTACGAAAATGAGTTTTTTTACGGTGCCCGGAGAGGCCCGCGCATGGCGCAGTTGGATTCCTTGTCCAAAAGGGAGCAGAAAACGTATGGGGCCCTTTTCGCTCAGGAGTTTCGTTGCCGAGCAATTGTCTAACCCCAACTAGCACCTAGGGTTAGGGTTACGAAAATGAGTTTTTTTACGGTGCCCGGAGAGGCCCGCGCATGGCGCAGTTGGATTCCTTGTCCAAAAGGGAGCAGAAAACGTATGGGGCCCTTTTCGCTCAGGAGTTTCGTTGCCGAACCATTGCAAATTGCCATACCCACATCTAGGGTTAGGGTTACGAAAATGAGGTTTTTTACGGTGCCCGGAGAGGCCCGCGCATGGCGCAGTTGGATTCCTGGTCCAAAAGGGAGCAGAAAACGTATGGGGCCCTTTTCGCTCAGGAGTTTCGTTGCCGAGCAATTGTCTAACCCCGACTAGCACCTAGGGTTAGGGTTACGAAAATGAGTTTTTTTACGGTGCCCGGAGAGGCCCGCGCATGGCGCAGTTGGATTCCTTGTCCAAAAGGGAGCAGAAAACGTATGGGACCCTTTTCGCTCAGGAGTTTCGTTGCCGAACCATTGCAAATTGCCATACCCACATCTAGGGTTAGGGTTACGAAAATGAGTTTTTTTACGGTGCCCGGAGAGGCCCGCGCATGGCGCAGTTGGATTCCTTGTCCAAAAGGGAGCAGAAAACGTATGGGGCCCTTTTCGCTCAGGAGTTTCGTTGCCGAACCATTGCAAATTGCCATACCCACATCTAGGGTTAGGGTTACGAAAATGAGTTTTTTTACGGTGCCCGGAGAGGCCCGCGCATGGCGCAGTTGGATTCCTTGTCCAAAAGGGAGCAGAAAACGTATGGGGCCCTTTTCGCTCAGGAGTTTCGTTGCCGAGCAATTGTCTAACCCCAACTAGCACCTAGGGTTAGGGTTACGAAAATGAGTTTTTTTACGGTGCCCGGAGAGGCCCGCGCATGGCGCAGTTGGATTCCTTGTCCAAAAGGGAGCAGAAAACGTATGGGGCCCTTTTCGCTCAGGAGTTTCGTTGCCGAACCATTGCAAATTGCCATACCCACATCTAGGGTTAGGGTTACGAAAATGAGGTTTTTTACGGTGCCCGGAGAGGCCCGCGCATGGCGCAGTTGGATTCCTGGTCCAAAAGGGAGCAGAAAACGTATGGGGCCCTTTTCGCTCAGGAGTTTCGTTGCCGAGCAATTGTCTAACCCCGACTAGCACCTAGGGTTAGGGTTACGAAAATGAGTTTTTTTACGGTGCCCGGAGAGGCCCGCGCATGGCGCAGTTGGATTCCTTGTCCAAAAGGGAGCAGAAAACGTATGGGGCCCTTTTCGCTCAGGAGTTTCGTTGCCGAACCATTGCAAATTGCCATACCCACATCTAGGGTTAGGGTTACGAAAATGAGGTTTTTTACGGTGCCCGGAGAGGCCCGCGCATGGCGCAGTTGGATTCCTGGTCCAAAAGGGAGCAGAAAACGTATGGGGCCCTTTTCGCTCAGGAGTTTCGTTGCCGAACCATTGCAAATTGCCATACCCACATCTAGGGTTAGGGTTACGAAAATGAGGTTTTTTACGGTGCCCGGAGAGGCCCGCGCATGGCGCAGTTGGATTCCTGGTCCAAAAGGGAGCAGAAAACGTATGGGGCCCTTTTCGCTCAGGAGTTTCGTTGCCGAGCAATTGTCTAACCCCGACTAGCACCTAGGGTTAGGGTTACGAAAATGAGTTTTTTTACGGTGCCCGGAGAGGCCCGCGCATGGCGCAGTTGGATTCCTTGTCCAAAAGGGAGCAGAAAACGTATGGGGCCCTTTTCGCTCAGGAGTTTCGTTGCCGAACCATTGCAAATTGCCATACCCACATCTAGGGTTAGGGTTACGAAAATGAGGTTTTTTACGGTGCCCGGAGAGGCCCGCGCATGGCGCAGTTGGATTCCTGGTCCAAAAGGGAGCAGAAAACGTATGGGGCCCTTTTCGCTCAGGAGTTTCGTTGCCGAGCAATTGTCTAACCCCAACTAGCACCTAGGGTTAGGGTTACGAAAATGAGTTTTTTTACGGTGCCCGGAGAGGCCCGCGCATGGCGCAGTTGGATTCCTTGTCCAAAAGGGAGCAGAAAACGTATGGGGCCCTTTTCGCTCAGGAGTTTCGTTGCCGAACCATTGCAAATTGCCATACCCACATCTAGGGTTAGGGTTACGAAAATGAGGTTTTTTACGGTGCCCGGAGAGGCCCGCGCATGGCGCAGTTGGATTCCTGGTCCAAAAGGGAGCAGAAAACGTATGGGGCCCTTTTCGCTCAGGAGTTTCGTTGCCGAGCAATTGTCTAACCCCGACTAGCACCTAGGGTTAGGGTTACGAAAATGAGTTTTTTTACGGTGCCCGGAGAGGCCCGCGCATGGCGCAGTTGGATTCCTTGTCCAAAAGGGAGCAGAAAACGTATGGGGCCCTTTTCGCTCAGGAGTTTCGTTGCCGAACCATTGCAAATTGCCATACCCACATCTAGGGTTAGGGTTACGAAAATGAGGTTTTTTACGGTGCCCGGAGAGGCCCGCGCATGGCGCAGTTGGATTCCTGGTCCAAAAGGGAGCAGAAAACGTATGGGGCCCTTTTCGCTCAGGAGTTTCGTTGCCGAGCAATTGTCTAACCCCGACTAGCACCTAGGGTTAGGGTTACGAAAATGAGTTTTTTTACGGTGCCCGGAGAGGCCCGCGCATGGCGCAGTTGGATTCCTTGTCCAAAAGGGAGCAGAAAACGTATGGGGCCCTTTTCGCTCAGGAGTTTCGTTGCCGAACCATTGCAAATTGCCATACCCACATCTAGGGTTAGGGTTACGAAAATGAGTTTTTTTACGGTGCCCGGAGAGGCCCGCGCATGGCGCATTTGGATTCCTTGTCCAAAAGGGAGCAGAAAACGTATGGGGCCCTTTTCGCTCAGGAGTTTCGTTGCCGAACCATTGCAAATTGCCATACCCACATCTAGGGTTAGGGTTACGAAAATGAGTTTTTTTACGGTGCCCGGAGAGGCCCGCGCATGGCGCAGTTGGATTCCTTGTCCAAAAGGGAGCAGAAAACGTATGGGGCCCTTTTCGCTCAGGAGTTTCGTTGCCGAGCAATTGTCTAACCCCAACTAGCACCTAGGGTTAGGGTTACGAAAATGAGTTTTTTTACGGTGCCCGGAGAGGCCCGCGCATGGCGCAGTTGGATTCCTTGTCCAAAAGGGAGCAGAAAACGTATGGGGCCCTTTTCGCTCAGGAGTTTCGTTGCCGAACCATTGCAAATTGCCATACCCACATCTAGGGTTAGGGTTACGAAAATGAGGTTTTTTACGGTGCCCGGAGAGGCCCGCGCATGGCGCAGTTGGATTCCTGGTCCAAAAGGGAGCAGAAAACGTATGGGGCCCTTTTCGCTCAGGAGTTTCGTTGCCGAGCAATTGTCTAACCCCGACTAGCACCTAGGGTTAGGGTTACGAAAATGAGTTTTTTTACGGTGCCCGGAGAGGCCCGCGCATGGCGCAGTTGGATTCCTTGTCCAAAAGGGAGCAGAAAACGTATGGGGCCCTTTTCGCTCAGGAGTTTCGTTGCCGAACCATTGCAAATTGCCATACCCACATCTAGGGTTAGGGTTACGAAAATGAGTTTTTTTACGGTGCCCGGAGAGGCCCGCGCATGGCGCAGTTGGATTCCTTGTCCAAAAGGGAGCAGAAAACGTATGGGGCCCTTTTCGCTCAGGAGTTTCGTTGCCGAACCATTGCAAATTGCCATACCCACATCTAGGGTTAGGGTTACGAAAATGAGGTTTTTTACGGTGCCCGGAGAGGCCCGCGCATGGCGCAGTTGGATTCCTGGTCCAAAAGGGAGCAGAAAACGTATGGGGCCCTTTTCGCTCAGGAGTTTCGTTGCCGAGCAATTGTCTAACCCCGACTAGCACCTAGGGTTAGGGTTACGAAAATGAGTTTTTTTACGGTGCCCGGAGAGGCCCGCGCATGGCGCAGTTGGATTCCTTGTCCAAAAGGGAGCAGAAAACGTATGGGGCCCTTTTCGCTCAGGAGTTTCGTTGCCGAACCATTGCAAATTGCCATACCCACATCTAGGGTTAGGGTTACGAAAATGAGTTTTTTTACGGTGCCCGGAGAGGCCCGCGCATGGCGCAGTTGGATTCCTTGTCCAAAAGGGAGCAGAAAACGTATGGGGCCCTTTTCGCTCAGGAGTTTCGTTGCCGAGCAATTGTCTAACCCCAACTAGCACCTAGGGTTAGGGTTACGAAAATGAGTTTTTTTACGGTGCCCGGAGAGGCCCGCGCATGGCGCAGTTGGATTCCTTGTCCAAAAGGGAGCAGAAAACGTATGGGGCCCTTTTCGCTCAGGAGTTTCGTTGCCGAACCATTGCAAATTGCCATACCCACATCTAGGGTTAGGGTTACGAAAATGAGGTTTTTTACGGTGCCCGGAGAGGCCCGCGCATGGCGCAGTTGGATTCCTGGTCCAAAAGGGAGCAGAAAACGTATGGGGCCCTTTTCGCTCAGGAGTTTCGTTGCAGAGCAATTGTCTAACCCCAACTAGCACCTAGGGTTAGGGTTACGAAAATGAGTTTTTTTACGGTGCCCGGAGAGGCCCGCGCATGGCGCAGTTGGATTCCTTGTCCAAAAGGGAGCAGAAAACGTATGGGGCCCTTTTCGCTCAGGAGTTTCGTTGCCGAACCATTGCAAATTGCCATACCCACATCTAGGGTTAGGGTTACGAAAATGAGGTTTTTTACGGTGCCCGGAGAGGCCCGCGCATGGCGCAGTTGGATTCCTGGTCCAAAAGGGAGCAGAAAACGTATGGGGCCCTTTTCGCTCAGGAGTTTCGTTGCCGAGCAATTGTCTAACCCCGACTAGCACCTAGGGTTAGGGTTACGAAAATGAGTTTTTTTACGGTGCCCGGAGAGGCCCGCGCATGGCGCAGTTGGATTCCTTGTCCAAAAGGGAGCAGAAAACGTATGGGGCCCTTTTCGCTCAGGAGTTTCGTTGCCGAACCATTGCAAATTGCCATACCCACATCTAGGGTTAGGGTTACGAAAATGAGGTTTTTTACGGTGCCCGGAGAGGCCCGCGCATGGCGCAGTTGGATTCCTGGTCCAAAAGGGAGCAGAAAACGTATGGGGCCCTTTTCGCTCAGGAGTTTCGTTGCCGAGCAATTGTCTAACCCCGACTAGCACCTAGGGTTAGGGTTACGAAAATGAGTTTTTTTACGGTGCCCGGAGAGGCCCGCGCATGGCGCAGTTGGATTCCTTGTCCAAAAGGGAGCAGAAAACGTATGGGGCCCTTTTCGCTCAGGAGTTTCGTTGCCGAACCATTGCAAATTGCCATACCCACATCTAGGGTTAGGGTTACGAAAATGAGTTTTTTTACGGTGCCCGGAGAGGCCCGCGCATGGCGCAGTTGGATTCCTTGTCCAAAAGGGAGCAGAAAACGTATGGGGCCCTTTTCGCTCAGGAGTTTCGTTGCCGAGCAATTGTCTAACCCCAACTAGCACCTAGGGTTAGGGTTACGAAAATGAGTTTTTTTACGGTGCCCGGAGAGGCCCGCGCATGGCGCAGTTGGATTCCTTGTCCAAAAGGGAGCAGAAAACGTATGGGGCCCTTTTCGCTCAGGAGTTTCGTTGCCGAACCATTGCAAATTGCCATACCCACATCTAGGGTTAGGGTTACGAAAATGAGGTTTTTTACGGTGCCCGGAGAGGCCCGCGCATGGCGCAGTTGGATTCCTGGTCCAAAAGGGAGCAGAAAACGTATGGGGCCCTTTTCGCTCAGGAGTTTCGTTGCCGAGCAATTGTCTAACCCCGACTAGCACCTAGGGTTAGGGTTACGAAAATGAGTTTTTTTACGGTGCCCGGAGAGGCCCGCGCATGGCGCAGTTGGATTCCTTGTCCAAAAGGGAGCAGAAAACGTATGGGGCCCTTTTCGCTCAGGAGTTTCGTTGCCGAACCATTGCAAATTGCCATACCCACATCTAGGGTTAGGGTTACGAAAATGAGGTTTTTTACGGTGCCCGGAGAGGCCCGCGCATGGCGCAGTTGGATTCCTGGTCCAAAAGGGAGCAGAAAACGTATGGGGCCCTTTTCGCTCAGGAGTTTCGTTGCCGAGCAATTGTCTAACCCCGACTAGCACCTAGGGTTAGGGTTACGAAAATGAGTTTTTTTACGGTGCCCGGAGAGGCCCGCGCATGGCGCAGTTGGATTCCTTGTCCAAAAGGGAGCAGAAAACGTATGGGGCCCTTTTCGCTCAGGAGTTTCGTTGCCGAACCATTGCAAATTGCCATACCCACATCTAGGGTTAGGGTTACGAAAATGAGTTTTTTTACGGTGCCCGGAGAGGCCCGCGCATGGCGCAGTTGGATTCCTTGTCCAAAAGGGAGCAGAAAACGTATGGGGCCCTTTTCGCTCAGGAGTTTCGTTGCCGAACCATTGCAAATTGCCATACCCACATCTAGGGTTAGGGTTACGAAAATGAGGTTTTTTACGGTGCCCGGAGAGGCCCGCGCATGGCGCAGTTGGATTCCTGGTCCAAAAGGGAGCAGAAAACGTATGGGGCCCTTTTCGCTCAGGAGTTTCGTTGCCGAGCAATTGTCTAACCCCGACTAGCACCTAGGGTTAGGGTTACGAAAATGAGTTTTTTTACGGTGCCCGGAGAGGCCCGCGCATGGCGCAGTTGGATTCCTTGTCCAAAAGGGAGCAGAAAACGTATGGGGCCCTTTTCGCTCAGGAGTTTCGTTGCCGAGCAATTGTCTAACCCCGACTAGCACCTAGGGTTAGGGTTACGAAAATGAGTTTTTTTACGGTGCCCGGAGAGGCCCGCGCATGGCGCAGTTAGATTCCTTGTCCAAAAGGGAGCAGAAAACGTATGGGGCCCTTTTCGCTCAGGAGTTTCGTTGCCGAACCATTGCAAATTGCCATACCCACATCTAGGGTTAGGGTTACGAAAATGAGGTTTTTTACGGTGCCCGGAGAGGCCCGCGCATGGCACAGTTGGATTCCTGGTCCAAAAGGGAGCAGAAAACGTATGGGGCCCTTTTCGCTCAGGAGTTTCGTTGCCGAGCAATTGTCTAACCCCGACTAGCACCTAGGGTTAGGGTTACGAAAATGAGTTTTTTTACGGTGCCCGGAGAGGCCCGCGCATGGCGCAGTTGGATTCCTTGTCCAAAAGGGAGCAGAAAACGTATGGGGCCCTTTTCGCTCAGGAGTTTCGTTGCCGAACCATTGCAAATTGCCATACCCACATCTAGGGTTAGGGTTACGAAAATGAGGTTTTTTACGGTGCCCGGAGAGGCCCGCGCATGGCGCAGTTGGATTCCTGGTCCAAAAGGGAGCAGAAAACGTATGGGGCCCTTTTCGCTCAGGAGTTTCGTTGCCGAGCAATTGTCTAACCCCGACTAGCACCTAGGGTTAGGGTTACGAAAATGAGTTTTTTTACGGTGCCCGGAGAGGCCCGCGCATGGCGCAGTTGGATTCCTTGTCCAAAAGGGAGCAGAAAACGTATGGGGCCCTTTTCGCTCAGGAGTTTCGTTGCCGAACCATTGCAAATTGCCATACCCACATCTAGGGTTAGGGTTACGAAAATGAGGTTTTTTACGGTGCCCGGAGAGGCCCGCGCATGGCGCAGTTGGATTCCTGGTCCAAAAGGGAGCAGAAAACGTATGGGGCCCTTTTCGCTCAGGAGTTTCGTTGCCGAGCAATTGTCTAACCCCGACTAGCACCTAGGGTTAGGGTTACGAAAATGAGTTTTTTTACGGTGCCCGGAGAGGCCCGCGCATGGCACAGTTGGATTCCTTGTCCAAAAGGGAGCAGAAAACGTATGGGGCCCTTTTCGCTCAGGAGTTTCGTTGCCGAACCATTGCAAATTGCCATACCCACATCTAGGGTTAGGGTTACGAAAATGAGGTTTTTTACGGTGCCCGGAGAGGCCCGCGCATGGCGCAGTTGGATTCCTGGTCCAAAAGGGAGCAGAAAACGTATGGGGCCCTTTTCGCTCAGGAGTTTCGTTGCCGAGCAATTGTCTAACCCCGACTAGCACCTAGGGTTAGGGTTACGAAAATGAGTTTTTTTACGGTGCCCGGAGAGGCCCGCGCATGGCGCAGTTGGATTCCTTGTCCAAAAGGGAGCAGAAAACGTATGGGGCCCTTTTCGCTCAGGAGTTTCGTTGCCGAACCATTGCAAATTGCCATACCCACATCTAGGGTTAGGGTTACGAAAATGAGGTTTTTTACGGTGCCCGGAGAGGCCCGCGCATGGCGCAGTTGGATTCCTGGTCCAAAAGGGAGCAGAAAACGTATGGGGCCCTTTTCGCTCAGGAGTTTCGTTGCCGAGCAATTGTCTAACCCCGACTAGCACCTAGGGTTAGGGTTACGAAAATTAGTTTTTTTACGGTGCCCGGAGAGGCCCGCGCATGGCGCAGTTGGATTCCTTGTCCAAAAGGGAGCAGAAAACGTATGGGGCCCTTTTCGCTCAGGAGTTTCGTTGCCGAGCAATTGTCTAACCCCGACTAGCACCTAGGGTTAGGGTTACGAAAATGAGTTTTTTTACGGTGCCCGGAGAGGCCCGCGCATGGCGCAGTTGGATTCCTTGTCCAAAAGGGAGCAGAAAACGTATGGGGCCCTTTTCGCTCAGGAGTTTCGTTGCCGAACCATTGCAAATTGCCATACCCACATCTAGGGTTAGGGTTACGAAAATGAGGTTTTTTACGGTGCCCGGAGAGGCCCGCGCATGGCGCAGTTGGATTCCTGGTCCAAAAGGGAGCAGAAAACGTATGGGGCCCTTTTCGCTCAGGAGTTTCGTTGCCGAGCAATTGTCTAACCCCGACTAGCACCTAGGGTTAGGGTTACGAAAATGAGTTTTTTTACGGTGCCCGGAGAGGCCCGCGCATGGCGCAGTTGGATTCCTTGTCCAAAAGGGAGCAGAAAACGTATGGGGCCCTTTTCGCTCAGGAGTTTCGTTGCCGAACCATTGCAAATTGCCATACCCACATCTAGGGTTAGGGTTACGAAAATGAGGTTTTTTACCGTGCCCGGAGAGGCCCGCGCATGGCGCAGTTGGATTCCTGGTCCAAAAGGGAGCAGAAAACGTATGGGGCCCTTTTCGCTCAGGAGTTTCGTTGCCGAGCAATTGTCTAACCCCGACTAGCACCTAGGGTTAGGGTTACGAAAATGAGTTTTTTTACGGTGCCCGGAGAGGCCCGCGCATGGCGCAGTTGGATTCCTTGTCCAAAAGGGAGCAGAAAACGTATGGGGCCCTTTTCGCTCAGGAGTTTCGTTGCCGAACCATTGCAAATTGCCATACCCACATCTAGGGTTAGGGTTACGAAAATGAGGTTTTTTACGGTGCCCGGAGAGGCCCGCGCATGGCGCAGTTGGATTCCTGGTCCAAAAGGGAGCAGAAAACGTATGGGGCCCTTTTCGCTCAGGAGTTTCGTTGCCGAGCAATTGTCTAACCCCGACTAGCACCTAGGGTTAGGGTTACGAAAATGAGTTTTTTTACGGTGCCCGGAGAGGCCCGCGCATGGCGCAGTTGGATTCCTTGTCCAAAAGGGAGCAGAAAACGTATGGGGCCCTTTTCGCTCAGGAGTTTCGTTGCCGAGCAATTGTCTAACCCCGACTAGCACCTAGGGTTAGGGTTACGAAAATGAGTTTTTTTACGGTGCCCGGAGAGGCCCGCGCATGGCGCAGTTAGAT
>NW_028151388.1:0-22500 GCF_964638095.1 Poromitra crassiceps
GACAATCCCCTTGAATCACTGGCCAGTGTGAACCGTGTATAAAACCAGCCTCTTTCTCTCGAAGACTTTGAAGATTAGATCGGTATGACAAAAAAAAGACATGACAACTACTTCCCATGTTTCACTTGGCCAAGCTATTTATTTCTGCAGTAAAGCATAGCTGATCTGTTAGAGGGGTTTCTCTCTCATGGTTGGCGTGATACACAAGACTAACTCCCACTATTATGTAGCCTCCAAAATATGATAACTGTTTATGCTTTTGGTCTGTTTCCACACCAAACACATTTGGTTATTTTGAAGTGCTTTACACGCCTGGCAGAGAACAGAACGGTGACTGAACGGTGGACATTCGTTGCTTGTGTACTTTCCTTGCCATCAATAAAGCACTGCATAAGATTACATGTGACATTTTTATATCTGCAAAAAAAATTAACCCAGCAAATTGCATTTCAACAAGTCCTATACAATCAAACTAAAAAGGCCAGTTCACCCAAGTTCACAGATTGAGCAAGTTTGGTCCTGAGTTTGTTTTTTCAAAGAGACTGCACAACTGGTGGAGAATGAGAGGCACAAAATGGGAGAGACAACCAGCAACTATGTGGGCTGAAAGTGGGTGGCTGTACCTGTTCCTGGCAGGGGGCAGCGTTCACACCCGGGGCCCCAGGCCTTGCCCACTCGGCTGCAGCAGCAGATCTGCTTGGTGATGTGCTGGGCGAGGGCCAGAGAGCATGTGCCTACTGACACTGACCGGTAGCACAGGCCCCTCTGTTCTGACACCGCCTTGTCCGCTGAGGAGACAGTCAATAGGTCCGCTAGAATGTAGGCGCCAGACATACGAGAGCAAGAGAGAATAGCCTTTGATTCAGTGTTATGAGAAAACGAGCTGTACTTACAGACGCAGTGGCTCCTGGCAGGGTCCAACATGTAGCCCGGTTTGCAGGTGCACCTGTAGCTGCCTTTGGTGTTCAGGCATTCAGCATTCTTGCAGAGGCCAGGCATCAGGCACTCGTTGATATCTGTGAAATACGCAGCGCTTCAGTCATGCACAATCTACACTACAGTACCCTTGAAAATGTTGAATTATGGAAACACGATGAAGTCATGTTTGAAAGCGAAATATTGAACTCCCAATGAACCCATATTCAGTTGAACTTGGCTACATACAGTAACATGACACTTTAACTTGGTACAAGTATGAGTATCATATTGAGTCCCTGCACTGCGGTGAAGGTGCTGTATACACTGTTTTTCAGCTTGCAGCCCAGAGCAGATGATGGATGATGTAAGCCTTTAGAAATCTTTGCACCTTGAGGGGTGACAAAATATCACAATACATCATGTAATCAAAACCTCCAGCTGCTGTGGAGCGATGAAATGTGGAACCTTTTATTTAAGTTACACAATGTATGAAAGCAAGGTGGGGTGATGACATGAGGCAAACACATGCACAGCAAACCCCATCAATGGAAACCAGAATAGGCTACACAGTAACAATTCCTATAAGCTTTTGATTGAGAAATGTTATACACTCGAAAAGCACTGGTAACGTTGACTTTAAAAGCAGGCAGGCGCAGAGGAAACCAGGGAATGTTTTCGATTAGTACCAGCTTGTTTCTTCAATGTCTTTCCTTCACTGTGTCCAAGGTCACAGCATCTTCAGCTTACGTCAAGGAGCCAAGGCCCCAAAGTGTTTTTCCTTTGTCTAGCCTAAACCATGTGCTGCAGCGATGGAATGGCGAGCGCCGTTTGCTTATTGCTCCGTTCAACAACAGCTCCCAAGCCAAATGGCGGTAAGCTAGCGAGTTAGTGTGCCAGTCAGGAGCATAGCGAGACATACTTCAAGCGCTTAGTCATGCCGTCACACTGGGACCAGGCGAAGTTTGTTGTTCTACCGTGTTAAACAAAGAATAAATCATTAGGCCCTTTTCCCATTGCTTTGACGACCTTAACCCGACAGCCTGCCACCACACATTTTCTCAATTTCCTAATTATTCGGCTCTTGTTTTGTTGTTTTGTTTCCTGCTGGAAAAAGTGAGCTTATAAGGGCAAGGTTTGAGACTGATAAATACTGAGGACGAGGTAATGCCTCATCTCTTTTGTCTTCTCTTCTATCTCAGTTGCTCTTTGTTTCTTGGTTTCTGTTTGCATTTTTCCATAATTGAAGGAAGAGCTAGTTCAAGGCTAAAGCTGGCCCTTTGATGAGCCAGCCTACAGTTAGTGACAATGTCAACAATCCTGCTGCACTGTAAGCAGAGGTGACCCATCACTGCCATGTGTTTGGACGAGCCATGGGGGCACAAACAGAAGATGCAACAGGCAACAGCTGCCTAACGCCGTGACGCACCAGCTTCTCTCGGGTTAAATGTCACCGGTTGTTATTCATATACTTATGTGGGTACTACGGGGACTTGGGCTTAGTTTAAGCAGCATGCTATCTGGTCAGAGTTCAGGTCAGAGTTGGGCTCAGCCTTCATCACATGGGGTCTTTAATCCATGGTTGGGTTGAGTCCCAGATTAGTGCTATTGTTACAGTCTGCTGGTGGGTTGAAGGGATTGAACCTGACTTCCACGACAGCCTGTCATGACCGCCACTCATCTCAACACCTATATTAAATGTACGGTCGGTTGCTCTCAGGCCCTTGTGGTTAGGGCCCAGATAGAACTTATTGGCAACCATCACCAGCTTTTTTCCCTGATGGTGTTTTTTTATTGTCTAATGACGCATAATGATGACTGCACTACCTCCAAAGAGTCTCCTAACTCTGGTGAAAGTGACAGCCTGTCTGCGCTGACCTTACATGACCTTACCTTACACTCCTCACTTCTGGAAAAGCTATGATCCACATAAACATCAGCCGGAATTATTTATGGACAGTATAAAGGAAATATACGGCTTTGTGAGTAGAATGTATTGGCAGTAATGGTCTAAGGGAGTTTAGTATGAGGATTTCTCTCTCATAAATTAGTGTCACTTTGAAAGTCTCAAAGCAGACTCTTATGATAACTCATGGGGCAAAAATACATCCCTTTTAGAATTAGTGAATAGTGATTGGGCCTTTTCAAAATATTGCCAAAGCTGCCATTAATGGGAGAAGCATGTTTCTTGGTGTTTCTAACTAGACCACTACTTAGAGGAATTGACAATAATGTTTTTCCTAAAAGCCACAAAACAGAAAAGTCTTGACCTGTTAAGCCAAACAGCATTCAAGATGATATTTCGCTACTGCTGTATGTTTTATATTTGTTAGTAGCTTTTATTAAGTTGATCCAAAGCGGAAGAAGAGTTATGCAAAACTTCCATCCATCCTTTGAAGTGTTGTTTACCAGCACCCACAACAGAGGCTGCACATGTGTACAGTCTGTACTAGGCCTTTCATCTAACAAGCACAGATACAAATGGCCAATTCAGCTGACCTAGTTTGTGAAAAGCATTCTGAAGATAAGAGACCTTTCTGAAGTCAGAGGGCAGTGTATGGCTTTGAGGGGTGTCTTATCGTGACATGGACGTCACAGAGGCCACAGGGGCACGAGCAGAGAGACAGACGGGTGAATCATGCCTATTCTAAGACATAGAACTCTGATACAGGATATGAGACAAGCCCCGCTCTGTTCCAGTAGAACGCAGTAGGAACTGCTCAGGCTAGGAGCCACAGCTTGGTGAGCTGGACACCATCCTGATAATAATGACCGAATCCCCCCCCCCCCCCCCCCAATCAGGTTTTTGCCTTCTTGGCAGTTGTTGTAAGGGCTGAAATTAAAAATAATTTTTGGGAATGGAGCGGCAGCTGAACAGGACAGAAACTTTGAAGCTGGCCAGTAAATATTGTGGGTAACTGTCAGTTTTGCTTTTTTGGAGCTCAAGAAATGAGCAACTGAAAGGGGGGGAACATCTTGAAGCGATCATGAAACGAAAGCACGAATAAAAGCAAGATAAATTACTAAGTTTGTTGGCAACTCTTGACACCATTTTGGGCAGTAAAAATTGTGTCCTTGTCCACAGCTCGTTTTTACAAAAAGCTGTGGAACACAGAAGAATTTCCCAGCTTAATAACTCCATCGTACAGTATCTCTGAGAAAATCAATGGGCCAATCGTAGTGTAGTGTGCAAATCAGGAAACTTGTTGAACTTGTTGAACCAGTGGATGAGGCCTGTTATTGAGTTAGTCAAAGCTGCCCATTGGACCGTTATGTTGTTACACTCCATAGGCTCCAGTAGCATTGCCCTTTGGATTATGACACCATTAATCAAGTCAAGAGTCACTCATAAATCTTAGCTATCATCCACTTTGCTGTAAAAACTAGATTGTCATTCTGTTATTAAAAATGTCGGCACCAGTTCTCAGGCAAAGCTTCGTTCACAGATGAAGCAATATTTCGGGTAACTTTTGAGTAACCTTTGTTTTGTCTTCAAGCCAATATTTAGCTACAATTTTGTCATTCAATTTGATTAATTCCAGTGATGTGTAATGTAATGTACAATACCATGACCAACAGACTCTCCCATAGAGTGAACACTGTGGGTGGTTATCTCCTGATGAGCTGCTGGCCAGCTGACAGCAACCTCTAGAATGCTGTGATATGGCAAACTATGTGTTCAGGGACAACCTGCATTTGTTTTCACATACAGATGGATGGGTGAGCTGGAAGTCATGCACTCCTTCCTCTGCTGACACATTTAGGGAGGTTGAGCAACAAACTGTTACACAAAAGGATTGTGAATACAGCTCCCCCCAAATATATAATCGCAGCCTGCCGTACCATTCTCCACTTAGAACCCCAAAGACCAATTAAAACAGCAACCCCAGGCGCTTATTGGCTGATGAACTCTGACCTTGGACTATGGCTAATTGTAGCCTTGACCTGGTTCCCATGCATACAGCATGGAATACTTTTATAGAGGCCCTCAGTGGTCCATGTATGCATGGAAACATATGCACAGTGTGTTTTGATCACATCCCTGGAATTCAATTTGATTTAATTGTTGTAGAGCAATGGTTTTCCGTTATGGGTACCCAACTTATTAAAATTTAGAATGGAACAAATCTTGGACATTCAGAAAGTATGGATCTAAACAGTCATTACTCAACACATTTTATAACTCACCTTGACAGTGTGTGAGGTTCATTCTTTTGTAACCTTTGGGACATTCAACTTGTCCATTTGCGATCACCGCGTATGCTGCAAACAAAACAGAACGAGAAAACAGCTTAGAAGAGCAAACTGATCGGCAATATGCCTCCGTTTCATAAAGCATTGCCTTCATAGCAAGAGCGAGAAGAGGAACTCAGCTTTAGGAGGGGACCATATAACTTACAGATGTGAGCATCTTGGCAGGGGGAAAAATGAGGGGACCCACAGCTGGGCCCTGCGGGACACCGGAGTGAGTGAATGGAAATGGATCCCCATCAACCACATTTATAAGACAGTATTGCCATCCAGCAGAATATAACGATAACACTCGACGTCATTTATAATTATATTACCCATACATCTCCTCACCCCGGGGAAGGATGAAGAGTGCTTCTATCATAAATATTTGGAGGAAGCCTATGTCAGAGCCTTGACCTTTGTCATCAACCATAGTGCAAATCTACTTAAACAATAGACTAATGTTCTAACTGGGCATGCAAGGAATGATGATTAAAGTGAGACTTACAGGAGACGTTTGCCCCAAACCTTTTTTGCTTGTTTTGCTAAAGCAATAAAAGTAATATGGTGTGTCCTTCAGCTGGGCACATTAGAAGTTCACAGAAGTGCTGCAGTAAATAACACGGTGTGTCTGTTAATGTCCCAGAGCGGCCATACTGAATAACATGGTGTGTCTGTTAATGAACCCAGAGCGGCCATACTGTCGGTGACAGAGGCCTGAAAACATCATGTCATTACTCATTCCGCACCCAGTCAGGCTCCAGCATGCTCCATTAATTGTATGGAGGAGAGGTCAATGTGACTATCATATGGCAGGGAGAAAGTCAGAATGTGTGTAAAGAGAGTGTAGAGAGAGAGAGAAAGAAAGAGAGAGAGAGGACGACAGGATGATTAGTCACAGATCTTCACAGTTAAAAAAAATTAAGCTGTACACTGAGACGAAGAGTCTCACCTCATATCATGCTGAAAGGAAAATATCTACCTGTGATTTTGGAGGATCCTTAATGAGGATAACCATCCACTGAACTGTTTCTCAGATATATATATGGTTTACCCAAATAGTGCATCTAATCACAACCTGAGACAGCTTTACCTCGCTGTCACAGCAACGCAGAGGTGAAAACAGAGGTGATGCATGCACCAAACCGCAGTTCAAAATGTGCAAGTCACCGGCCTGCCAGCAAAGCAAACACATCTCTTCCCCTGGCAGAGTTGTCCAGGAAAGGGAGGTGCACTGTGTTTATGACCGGAGCTGCAGCAGACGGCAGACCAGAGTGTTGATCTCTGTGTGAGTGACAGGGGAGCTCTGGGCTGATGTGACTGGCTGTCTGGAGGACTGACCCCAGGCGAGCACGACCAGACAAGGTCTCCTCATACCACTCCGTCTTTCCAGACAGCATGGGCGGCGCAAATGGCCGACATCTCCATAACTCATCTGCCCTCTTCAGGCACCGACCACACCAGGCACCCAAAGCAATAGCAAACAGGTACAATGAGCTTCCAGTCTTGCTCCACTGTTTGTTTGGGAACCCTCGTCATTTGTTTTCCTTTTCCTTGTTTCACAGGTGACAAGCTGTTAAATGGAAAGAATTAGGATTTGTGGTTCGTATCCCAGCGGCCAAGAAAGGGTCCTTAAGAGTTCAGTTACCTTCAACATAAACAGAATACCAGCACAGTGATCCTGTAGAGTATGGTTCTCAAAGTGGGGTCTGGGGACCCCCTGGGGTCCTTGAGGGGGTTCCAGGGGGTCCCCAGCAAAAAGGGGAATCATTTATTATCACTATAATACCATCCATAAGTAACACAATGTCAGACATTATTTTGGTCATGAGTTTCATACACTTTCTGTAATAAAACATCTAAAAGCTAAAATATTATCAGCTGAGGGACCCTGGGACAAAATCTGGGGGGTCCATGGTCTAATTTGTGTCAGTTTAGGGGTCATAGACTGAAATACACAGAAAGCACAACGAACTCAACTCAAAAACCTGCGGGTGGCTCCCCCTGCCCACGCACCGACAGCAATAAAAAAAAACTAAGCGTTAACTTCCCAGTAGCTAGCCTGGAAATGGCGAAAATATTATATTTTTGCAGCTTGACAGCTCCAGAAATCCTTTGAAAACGACCGCTGCGCACGTCCATTTGCTACTTCATCACAACTACATCATAAACTCCTCCCTCCTTGTGCCTCGTCTTGTCTCCTGGTTGGTTTGTATTTGTGAATGCCTGATAAATATCCCACCCACAACTCAACTAATTGTGATTGGCTAACCCCACAACTCAATGGAATTCTGATTGGTTAAAACACCTCTCATCAAAATTGTCGTCCCCATGTCATGACTAGAGTCGGGTCTTCGCGAAGGGTTGCTGGCTTGCTGTCAATCAACTACCATTTGCCGGTGGAGGCTGGTCCTATTTTAACCCCATATTTGCTGAAACAAAGTGAGTCCAAGATCATAACAATTTAGGGACATTATTACTGTTGTTCAGTGAATAAAAACTAATAAATAACAAATACAAATAACTTATTAGGGGGAAAATTATTTTCTTTCCCATTTCTTCTTGGGCCTTCACTGAATACCTAGAAGGCCCTGACGGTTCGCCACTGCAATGAGGGTTTCCAAATTCCAATGAGACAAGGAAAACTCCAAGTTGAGTGTATTTATTTGACACTGGTGGTCACCAGTGGCCACCAGTGGCCACCAGTGGTCACCAGTGGTCACCAGTGGTCACCAGTGTAAAATAAATACACTCAACTTGGAGCCCTGCAGTGTGCGGGTTTTCCTTCTCTCATTAGTCTCTACCTCGAACTCTGCACCTGCCCTATTTAGGTTTTGGATGTGCGTGTCTCTACTTTTTCTCACGGTTTCCAAATTCCAATCATGGAAGTTTGATACCCTCATTAGTGTTTTGCTTGCACCTGTGTTTACCCTGCCTTTTCGACACAAAATGACCCCTGTGAGAAAGGTCTATAGCGACTGGAATGTGTGCCTCATGGAGGCTTTCTGAGATCAGGGTCCTGGAAGCTGAGCTATGTTTTGGTCCCGCTGTGACCCAGTGGACCAGCAGGGTTAATGTACCTGAAGGTTGACAGGGCAGAAGTGGGTCAGACTGAAGGGGCAAGGGGAAGGGGGGGGGGCGTGTTCCTGTCTGCCCACCTCATCTTTCTCCACACCCTCCTAATCCCCCTCCAAGGTTTCTGAGTAATGAGCTGTTGTGGTCGGGCGGCGGCCACGCCCCCCCGCAGCCATGGGATCAGGGGAAGTCTGGCCTGAGTGACAGCAGGGCGCACATGCCAAGGGAAGCCCAGTGGGGCAGGTCCAGGGGTCTCAATAGAGCTTATTAGCAAGGAGGAGAGGACCTCTGCAGTCACTAACAACTTGAACCTGAGTCTGAGAGACAGCTCAGGTCCAAACTCTGCTGTCTGTCTTAGAATGGCTTGAGAAAAGAAGGTGGTTGGCAGGTTCATGGAAAGACTTGTTCACTTATACAGTCTAATGTCTAAGAAATAATGCACTGACACACAAAAAAGCTATCCTGACAATTTTTAAGTCGGATCTAATTTGGCAGATTGTGCTCAACATTTCCTCCTATGGGTCCTGAGTCTGACAATGTTTGTTATCACTGTTACACAGGCAGTGGCATGCAACAGTGACCTCAGGCAGCGCATCATTAGTGTTGTCCTTGTAATGGTTACAAAGAGCGCAGACACAGACTGGTCCGTATCCACTGAGGCACAGACTGGTCCGTATCCACTGAGGCACAGACTGGTCCGTAGCCACTGAGGCACAGACTGGTCCGTATCCACTGAGGCACAGACTGGTCCGTATCCACTGAGGACGCAGTCAGAAACCTCCAATTGTTTAGCCCTGTTCAGCAAAAGACTTTGTCACCCCTCACTAATTGATAGTCCTTCTCCAGCCACTTGTGTTGTGCATTCTGACAACTAATATTTGCTTGAACCCACTGACTTGTAAAGTATAATTCACATGGAACTTCTCGGTTGGTAGCACTGTTCTAATTTGAAATCCAAATAAACATCCATTCAAGCTCCTTTCTTATATGAAAGTCAACTTTGCTCTGTAAGGAGAGCTTATGCAAAATGAGTGAGAAATTAAAGAGGGACGGAATAGGCAGTAGACAGAACGAATAATGACTCTAGTAAGATGGGATCCTCTGTTGGACAGAAATCTGTAATTGCTAATTTAGTATAATCAGTGGACCACCCGGCCTGGAGGTTGTTCTTATAAAACCATTGAGAGGCCTGGCCCATCAATCAAAGGCTGGGGATCCCTACACTGTCCCCAGGGACCTGCCTGGGAGGCAACCTCAGCCTTGGGCTTATCCCCTAACTGACTGGAAAACCTGAGAAGGAGAAAGGAGGAATGGATGCAATCCATCGGGTGGGAAAAGGGAGACTTCCTTTCCATTCCATTGGGGGCCACTCTATAGGAAAACAACCAACACCCAAGCCAAGACCTCTTCAGGAAGCCTTCCAGCAATTGCTTTCTGACAAACCGCCGCGGGACAAACTGGTGCCATGGAGATAAAACTGGGGGCAAACAGAGCTCTTTAATCACTATGGAGGTTTTCAGGACTTTTGAGTATCAAAGATGACAAAGCCATCTCCCCTTGGCCCGACGGCCAATGGCTGATTGGAGCAAACAGCTTAAAGGGAAGTCATTTGCTTTCAAAGCAGAATGTCTCCTTGGCACGCGCCACATTTGCCAATCTGGCATGGTCCATATCACAGACCCTGTAAATAATGCATCCATGCCAGTGAATCAGAGACAGACAGCCACATGACATGGGCCTAGTGTCAACATCCTCCTGATGACATGGAGACAGACTCAGACACAAAATAAATGCACAAGCTATGAGTTATCCGCTCATCAATGAGAGTCTTAGCTGTGTACTCGTATCATATTTCTGCAACTGGGCCATCCCATGGCACATGTGAAGCAACAACAAAAGCCTTTGATGAAGGGATTAATTTCATTTTTCTGCTCCATTAAATCCTTACTCAGAACATACTTTCAGTGTTTCTCTTTACACAACAATTTGACATCTTTGTTTGTAGTTTGACAATTTCTCTTTACGCCCTTCTCCAATATGCTGATGGCAGTATAGCGAGGATCAAGCACACATTTAAAACAGACCCACATTCCTCTATAATCTCTCATTCTCTGTGGAATATATTTACCACTAGGGCCGGTGCCAAAAGAAGACATGCAATGGTACATACCCCGTAAAAAATAAGCTTCGCTTAGCGTGCATCTTATTAAGCAATGCAACACCCATATGCCTCCAACTAACTGGCGTGGTGCCGCGTACCATGGGACAGATAACTGGGTTATGTTTCTCAAAGTGATTGGGTCTGCTCAGGCCTGATTAGCCACACTGCTGTCCACCTAATAGATTCCATCACTCTGGTTGTGGCGGGATGAAGCTAAATCAACATCAATGAATCAAAGTCTGTGGAAGCGCTGTGACGTCTCTATCTAATCACCACAAGAAGCTGCTATGGAATGGAAATGTTGGCACGGAGCAGCGCATCTGTTCTCTCGCTGCCTTCTTCTGAGACAAAGTCATGGCATCTCTGGTTTTGGTTGGTCATTAACAAGTGTTCATGTTTGATCAACGCTAATAAAAAGTAATAAGCGCAGCAGGCTTTGGCCCCTAGATGGATGTCATATTAAATGTCTGTGGAATGGATGGGAGATTTGTGGGGGGGGGTGAGTTCATGTGGGAAGATCTGGAAGTTGTGGAGGTCTGGGCTCCCTCCCTCTTCTCGTCATCTGACTTTATTGATCTAATGCTCGAGAAGAATAGCGCCCTCATTACAGAACGAGGGAGAGAGTGGGTGAGTTAAACAGACAGACAGCTCCCATACTGTAGATAGAGGAGTGAGGTGGACCAGAGGGCGGGGCAAAGGCAGTGACATCATGATGACCTCGTTGGCCCAGGGAGGCAGAGGCAGAAGGGGCCAAGGCTCCTGTGGGTGGGGTGATTTATTTAGGCTCAGGGGACCTCTGATCTGGCTCCCTGGGAAGCATCCCAGCATCGCAGGAAGGGAGAGTCACCGAGAGGGAGGCTGCCCAGCAATGACAGATGTGCAGACGAATAGCTTATGGAATTCCATTAGCTGTGAAACTCACAGTTGGGGAGGGGTGGCTAGCCAATTATACAGTGTCATTGAGTCATGCCAACAATACAGAATGGGTCAGACTCAGGCCACAGCAAACAACCTTTACTCGGCTTAGGGTTTCCCAGGGAAGCGCACATTACTTTACTGATGGAAACTCACCCTGAAGTCATCCCCGGGGTAGAACAAACAGCTCTATCCTGTGAGCTTTGCTTTCCAAGGATAAGCTTCCTCTCAGTCATACAGCGCACTACAGTATGTCCAAAGACCTGGATTTGGTTTATGCAGTGTGCTTCACAAGGGACCTGGATCTGGTTTCTGCAGTGTGCTTCACATGGGACGTGTGAGCAAATTTGCCTATAAACATCAATTCCCCACTCACCTATCACCATTCCCCTGGGCTCAAACAATCAGCGGTTATCTCTGATACTTGAGGACAGTTTTAACTGCCTTCATGTCCACTCCTGTCAGAAAACACAATTCAAGATCTAACCAGTTTGAAATCCAAACAAGGTCCAAGGCAGTTTTTACCCCCCTCCGTCTCATCAGAACCAGAAGGATGGGGTTGAATATGGCCACTCTGTTTGATCTGGATCTCATTATGGGCCAGGAATGTTCAGCATGTGAGTGTTAAGGGAAGTGACTCCTACGGCGCTTCAGCTCACTGTGGCTTGACGGGACACTTATTGCTATCCATGTCCCAATAATGTCTCCTTCAGATACAGTACATGCACAAACACAGACACACAATCCACACACGCTCTGCCTATTTGCTACATTCTCCACAACAATAACATGTATTGCTGTATTACTAGGGGCTTCAAGTCCTCTTCTGTGTCGACTATTGATGTTGCGTTGTCTGACCATCTTTGCATCTTTTTTGAAATGGAAATCTCCCCTGAGATCATTAATAGGTCACAAAACGTTAAAAGACGAGACATTAATGCAGGCACCAGCGCGCTGTTTATGGAGACATTTTCTTTATCTCCTCCCACATCAGCTTCTGTCAATGAGATTCTTGATAACTTCAACAATTCTGAATACTATTGATAGTGTGGCGCCTGTTAGGTTAAAATTGCTGTCTGGCAAAATTAAAGCACCCTGGCGAAATTCTGCATCCGTTAGATGCAAAAAGAAAGATTGCAGGAAAGCTGAGCGTAAATGGCGGAAAACTAATCTTCACAGTCACTATGATATTTACAAAGAAAGCCTTCACTCCTACAACCTCGAACTGAAAAGGTCGAGACAATCGTTCTTTTCCGAGATAATTAACAAAAATGTGAACAATGCACGCACTCTATTTGCCACAGTTGATAGACTGACTAATCCGCCTCTCTGTGTAGCACCTGAATTCCTCTCTACTGTCAAATGTAATGAGTTTGCTGCCTTTTTTATGGATAAAATTATTAATATCAGGCAGGCTATTAGTGGCTCCACACCAAGAAATGCTGTGACATCATCCTACCCCCAGATCCCTAGTTCGATAAATTTGTCCCAGTTCAGCGTTATCGACCACAACATCTTAGAGGAAACTGTGCAAGGCCTTAAATCATCTTCGTGCTGTCTCGATACCCTTCCAACAAGCTTTTTTAAAAGCATTTATAACTGTCTGTCGTCGGACCTATTGCAAATAGTTAATAGATCCCTTGTGACCGGCACTTTTCCTGAGTCCCTGAAAACTGCAGTTATTAAACCCCTACTAAAAAAGCGTAGCCTTGATGCATCGGTAATCAGTAACTACAGACCAATATCTAATCTCCCCTTTATAGCCAAAATAATTGAAAAGGTTGTTTACCTACAACTCAATAGATTCCTAACCTCAAATGATCTCCTAGATAAACTCCAATCAGGCTTTCGCCCCCATCACAGCACTGAAACCGCGCTTACTAAAGTCATAAATGACATCAGAATGAACACAGACTCAGGCAAAAATTCGATTCTAGTGCTACTGGATCTTAGCGCTGCATTTGACACTGTTGACCACTCAATTTTATTGGACAGACTGGAAAACTGGGTTAGGCTATCAGGTACGGTCCTCCAGTGGTTCAAGTCCTATCTTCAAGACAGGAAGTACTTCGTCTCCATTGGCAATTACACATCTGACCTAACTAGGATGACTTGTGGGGTGCCTCAAGGATCCATTATGGGGCCCGTTCTCCTCAACCTTTATATGCTCCCTCTAGGCCTAATTATGCAAAAAAACAAAGTAGCCTATCATAACTATGCAGACGACACTCAGTTGTATATAACTCTTTCCTCAGCTGACTATGCCCCCATAGAATCATTGTGCCAGTGCATTGATCAAATAAATAACTGGATGTGCCAGAATTTCCTACAGCTAAACAATGACAAAACTGAGGTGATCGTGTTTGGCCCCAAAGAACAAAGGCTTAAAATCACTGTACGCCTTGAGTCTCTATCCCTGAAGCCTAAGGATCAAGTCAAAAATCTTGGAGTTATTATTGATTCCGATCTCAACTTTAACTCCCACATTAAGTCAATTAGAAAATCTGCTTTTTATCATCTTAAAAATATAGCAAGAATTAGGGGATACATGTCCAGGCAGGATCTAGAAAAACTAATTCATGCCTTCATTTATAGTAGGTTAGACTACTGCAATAGCCTTTTTTCTGGTCTCTCCAAAAAAGAACTTAGGCAACTTCAACTCATTCAGAATGCTGCTGCTAGAGTTCTAACGAAGACTAAGAAAGCTGATCATATCACTCCAGTTCTTAAGTCCTTACACTGGTTGCCAGTGTGTCAGAGAATAGATTTTAAAATACTGTTATTAGTCTATAAATCACTTAATGGCCTAGGCCCAAAATACATAGCTGAATTGCTCCCACGCTACGAACCGTCTAGAACTCTTAGGTCAACAGGGTCCAGCTTATTAACTGTCCCTAGGATCAAATCAAATCACGGGAAGGCTGCATTTACCCACTATGCTTCTGCTAGCTGGAACAAATTGCCTGAAGACCTCAGATCTGCCCCAACCTTACTTACTTTTAAAAATAGACTAAAGACTTTTATGTTTACCGTCGCTTTTAACTGCTGACAGCTACTATGCAAACCCAATGAGTCCTCTATAAGTTTTAGCTCTTTCTGCAACTGCTGCGCCTGTTGCTTATTGCACTTTTTATACTCTTTTTTTTAAGTTTTGTTGTGATGCTTTTAAATGTCCATTTTATTTCTTCTTTTCGTTTATTTTCCTGTCAACCATTCTATGTGCTTAATGAAGTTGCTTAATGCACTTTTTATACTCTTTTTTTAAAGTTTTGTTGTGATGCTTTTAAATGTCCATTTTACTCTCTTCTTTTCTTTTCTTTTCTTTTCCTGTCAACCATTTTATGTGAAGCACTTTGAATTGCCTCTGTGTATGAAATGTGCTATACAAATAAACTTGACTTGACTTGACTTGACTTGCTGCAACAACAGCAATACATTATAAGTATAAGTCTATAATAATACCTAACTGACAATAGATAGTCATTCATTGGATCAACTGATAATAAAATCAGACTCAGTGTTCAGTGAGTTTCTCTTATTGAATGTACGGGGACTGCATTACATAGTGTGGAAGCAGTATGGGGCCAAATTGGGGGGACAGACAGAGAGATCTCAAGCTAATCCAAGACTGAGACGCTCTTGCTTGCTAAACAGCCATTAAACTGTGGTCACACTGGCATCCTCTTCAGATGGAATAATGGATCTCGCCAGCCTGAAGCCGCAATGCTTGTTCTCAGTCAACATCGGTCAGCCATAAACTGACCGATGGAAGCATCACACCCCAAAACACAAAGCATCACACCCCAAACACAAAGCATCACACCCCAAACACAAAGCATCACACCCCAAACACAAACTGGGCTTTTATGACATCATTATCACATGCCCAACGAGGGACACAGGAGGCTTTTATAAAGCGATGTAACTTTTCCCCACATGGCAAGCCCTCCACTGACCCAGTCCCACAGACTAATAATAATAATAATAATAATAATAATAAAAGAGCATTTTGGTTCCTTTTTCTGTGACTCTTGTCTATAAGTTAGTCACAGTATGCTGCCCCTTGCCCAACAAGTACTGTAACAAAATAGCCAGAAAGGGAAGGGAGGAATGGGGCTTATTGATGTAACCAATTGTCTAAGAGCGTTTCTCTTATTAAAGCTAAACACTTGTGAGACACAGGCTATATGACTTCATTTTGACTTAATTTCCCCTCCCTTTCATTCTCTTTATGCTTTCCTCCCTGCCTGCGTGTGACCTGGGACCCGGGCCTACGCTGCCCCCCAAAACAACCACAGAAATGAGCAAATGAAGCGTTCTCTCTGTTTCTCCCCCAAACTTCAAAGGAGAGAGGAGAGGAAAACATCTGGGATCCAAAAGAGATGGTGCCGGGGACTTAGGAGGAGTGGGGATCTGGCGCATCGACTCGAGGGAGATAGAGAGCGGGAGAGAAAAGAAGTGATAGATGGAGGAGACAGGGAGGGATGATGTCTGCTTCTGATTAGGGCTCTGGTCAGACGTTAAACAGGGAACGAGGTATGACAGCGGACACTGACAGCCAATTGAGATCTCTCATTGCCAGGCATATCTTATAATAGGATTAAGAGTACTGGGACACGAATAGGAGCTAAGTGTCCCAGTGAGCCACCACAGTTGCTCCCCATGGGGCCTCAATAACAAGTCCTGGACAAGCCCAAGGATGTAATCAAGTGCTCCAAATAACAACACAGAGCTGCCAGGATGAGTGAGAGTCTCTATCCAGAGTGAGGGGCACAACCACCCATCCAGCCAACCAGCATACAGCCACCCGCCACTGCTGTTCTGCAGACCTACCGCAGCGGGAGGGGAGCGAGCTGGCTGAACCGCGGCTGCTCATTTGCCTGGTGTTTCAAGGCCACGCTGGCTCTGCTCTGCCCGCAGGGTGGGTGGCACTCACTGCCAGGTTCTCATCTTCATGCTAAATGTGTTTTCATTTGGGTCCCTGTTTTGGTTTTATGGGAGCGAAAACAGCTTCATTTTTACGACAAGGCGCATGGGCGAGTCACGCAGCTGCCTCCGCGAGTTTACGAAGCTAATGAAGACTGCCATGTGCTGGGATTAAAACATCATCATCAGTCATCAGCATTGTTTACTGATGGTATACGCAACTGCGGCTGAGTAACATGACAATCATCATTGATCGAATAGAATAGACCTCTATTTCGACAGTGGCCTTTTTTATGTCTTTTTTATGTTTTTATCTCTTCTGTTGTGTACCATGATGCAAGTCATACATAGGCTATATCAGCAATCATTTGTCACAGAGCTGCCAAGTCTCACCCTTTGAGAGTGAGAGTCACGCAATTTAACCTCTTCACACGTGCACACACCACACTTGCTATTTCACACGCTCATAAAGGTTTTTCCCTCTCACTTCTATTATAATAGTTCCATAACTTGCTGCTTGCCGTAGTTCGAGTCCGTCACAGGGTGAGCCCGCCCTATTCTGCCTCTGATTAGCTGACCCAGATATTCTTACCCTAACCTTAACCAATCATCAGTCCCCTGCCTAAATCTAACCAACCCAACGTAAGGCAACCACGAGTACCAACCAAATCAGAGGCAGAGTAGGGCGGGTCACTGTCCCAGGAAGAGAAGAACAACAAAACAGTTTGGCGAACAGTTTGAAAAGAGAACTCAGTTGTCTGTGTCAGCTGAATAATGCCGTGACACTCTTTCAACTGAAGCGGGAGGTCAAACGGTAGGTAACCACCTCATTTTGATCATCCAAAATACGTTATTTTTATAGAATAAAATGCGTTATAGTCACTCAGTCGGAACAGGAGTAGCGTTACACAGGCTGCTGGTGAACAGCGTGGCATGTAGCTCTCTTTTGATACTGTGGGTCATTCATTCCTTAACTGCACACTTCCATTTTTGTCTGTTTGAAACAAATTGAAAGATGTCAGGGAAGAAGAAGCAGAGAGATCTGCTGTCATTCTGGGCAGTGAAGGGTCAACCACCCCCTGCCAAACTTTCCAGGTCAGAGGAAACAGTGGCGGCTGTGGATCTGACTTTTCTTCTTACAATTCTTTTCATTTCTACTTGTGCTGGTCAATTATGAACACTATATATAAAATAGCAGGAAACTGGTTTTTAAGTTGCACAAATAATTGGGTGGAGAGGAGCTGCCTGAATAATGATAGAATAAGACTGAATAATGACATCCGACAGTCTAATCCTAATGTAGACTTGGACTCTGTGTATTCTATTATTTTTAGCAATTGATCATATTTCTTGCATGTTCACTATTCAGAGTAAAGACAGAGAGAGCACGAGAAGGCCGACAGTGCAGGGAGAGCAGCTGGCATAGGGGTGAAGACTGAATAATTACATCACAACAGTAATCCTAATGTTAATTTTAATTGAGATATCCCTCTAAATCTACGCTAAAAAAGGGCACAAAAAAAAATTCCGGCGACCTTGGCAAATCGCATCCCTTCTTCAGAATCTCACTCCTAACTTTGGCTGAAACTTGGCAGCCCTGTGTCATATCATTCCATTTTAAGGTCATATTTGGCCCATGATAGCTGAATCTAGCCTACAGTACTGTAGGTAGCGAGCTAGTAGCTAACTACCTACTAAAGCTAGCGAACCTCCCTACTAAATTCAAGCAGATGTTGTTCTTAAGATTGCTAGCTAATTTGCTAAATGTTCTCACTTTTTATATGCATTGAAATAAGCTAGTTAATGCCAATAATTCAGTTAGAGTTTCCCACCTCAAGAGCGACTTAAATTCAAAACTCCATTATGACTTAATTCTAATATGATCTCACAGAATAAAGTATTTTACCCAATGGAATTAGATTAAATTATAATGAAGTCATAGCCTATACTGGAACAGAGCATAACACAAAATTGTCCATATTATGGTGGTTTTGGTCAGAATGGTTTACCTGGTTTGGTTGGACACTTTTGGCACTTGTTGAGACCCCAGGAGGCACCCACACTTCCACAGCAATCATCCTGTTTGGTTAGGCCTGGCAGAGGCTTCTCGCACTACAACAACAGCACACATCTGGGTTAAATCTCAGAATGAATTTTCAGACTCAGTGTTTGTGTGTTTGTGTATACGTGTGTATGTGTGTGTGTGTGTGTGTGTGTGTGTGTGTGTGTGTGTGTGTGTGTGTGTCTGTGTGTATGTCTGTCTGTGTGTGTGTGTGTGTGTGTGTGTGTGTGTGTGTGTGTGTGTGTGTGTGTGTGAGTGTGTGTGCCACACCACATGCACATGGGTGAGGGGGCACACCCACGCTTTGCACGCTTCCTTGTCTGTGTGCAAATGGCAAATGTGTGTACATTGGCAAGTATTGAATTTGTGAGTGTGTTTGTGTCAGAGTGTGCGTGTATACCTATCTGCAAGGACAGAGTGAACGAGACACATCTGAGACTGGTTAGCTTGAGGAGGACATAAACAGTGAGCCTCGGGAATAGCTATGCTCCTGGCATGCCTCATTAAGGAGCTTGGCTAATTGTGACGAGAGATTCCTATCAAACCTCACTGACTGGATTCTTGGCAAATGGAGATTTATTAAATTCAAGAAGAAACAGAGAGGAACACCAATGCGAGTTTGGTGTTCCATAGAAAAATGCCCTCTCTGTTGCTTCTTGAAACTGGCAAAGGCAGAGGGGAAACTACAGGCAGATGCTTTTGCTTCTTTCCTGGGGACAATTCTATTGGGGCTCTCAAAAGCCAATTCCAAACTGACTGGAATGTTTAATTTCAACCTCTCTATGAGACCAGAGCAGGGAAAATGGGAGTTGTACTCCAGCATAAACAAACTTGTTCAAGGGATAACACTGGTGAAAAACTGTGGATCACTTTGTTGTTGAGACTGGAAACATGGAGGCTAAGAGTCAAGCAAACATCTTCTCACAGCCAAGCCAACCGATCCTGTAATAGACTTCATATAAGCCAAACTCACGCACAGTCTCTGGGGAGCTGTGACTTAACTCATGAATGTGATATCCATACATTTTTCTGACCAGGCAAAGCCCAGTAAAGCTAGTCCAGTATGTGCCATACTCAGTGTTGGGGGTAACTCATTACAAAAGTAACATATTACATGTAATATATTACTTTTAGCAGTAACTCAGTAATATAACTTATTACTTATAGGATTTCAGTAATATTATACCAGTTACTTTGTCAAGTAACTCAAGTTACAAATTGAGTAATTTTTTTTAAATCAAAGCACATATTTAAAAAGATACAATCATTTCCTAATCAAACTGTGTGTTTTTATGCAAATAACCACTATAGATGTCAATGACGAAAGAAAAGAATAACATTTAGAATTTTGGATTGTTCACACTGACTTCAAGGCGGTTGAAATTATTTTTCGGGATGGTTCCGGGGCAGCGATGTCATTCTGTTGCTGCTGTTGTTTTGGTAAAAGTAATGCAAAAGTAGTGTAATAAGTAACGAGTTACTCTACACATACAGTAATATTGTAAAGTAACTTATTACTTTCAAATGAAAGTAACTACGGTAGTAATATGTAGTATATTACATTTTGAAAGTAACTTGCCCAACACTGGACATACTGGACTAGGTTTACACAGGGAGTCTGGTACCATGCCTACAGTATGGCACATACTGTAGGCATGGTACCAGACTCCCTGTGTAAACCTAGTCCAGTATGTGCCATACTGTACGCATGGTACCAGACTCCCTGTGTAAACCTAGTCCAGTATGTGCCATACTGTACACATGGTACCAGACTCCCTGTCTAAACCTAGTCCAGTATGTGCCATACTGTACGCATGGTACCAGACTCCCTGTGTAAACCTAGTCCAGTATGTGCCATACTGTACACATGGTACCAGACTCCCTGTCTAAACCTAGTCCAGTATGTGCCATACTGTAGGCATGGTACCAGACTCCCTGTCTAAACCTAGTCCAGTATGTGCCATACTGTAGGCATGGTACCAAACTCACTGTGTAAATCTAGTCCAGTATGTGCCATACTGTACACATGGTACCAGACTGACTGTGTAAATCTAGTCCAGTATGTGCCATACTGTACACATGGTACCAGACTGACTGTGTAAATCTAGTCCAGTATGTGCCATACTGTACACATGGTACCAGACTCACTGTGTGAACAGCCACCCCTCTGTGTCATGATGGGGACGGACCACATGGGGTGGATTTCAAGCTTAACCTTTGTCCTCACGACTCATCCTAACTCATAACATGCCTATGTTGGGGAACTGGTGGAACATGAGATGACCAGTCTGTTCAGAGCTCGTAAATCCCGGACGCAACATAAATCAGAGCCACAGGCCCACTTCCTGTATGGGACAGCAGCGATCACAGAGGAAGACAGAGATGGGAACATAATTTGGCCTGTGGTAAAACAGCACTGGCTCCCACTGGTTTCACCCCCTATGACAGACCACGTTCCACCAGGTGGCTAGGATCATCTAGAGCCCACAGTGGACATAGTGTGTACTGCACATTAGCACTTTACCTGTCCATCAACTGTCTCCTGGAAACACCTTCCCACATATCCATTCTGGCGGTTCTGTGGTCTGGCGTGGTCGTTGCCATTCCCGTGTGGGTGTCCGTTGCCGTTCTCATGGGTGGGTTCATTATGATGGCTGTTCCCATTCCCAGGCTGGGAGCGCTGCTGGACGGAGTGAACCCCCTCCGTGGTGGTGGGTCTCTGGCCGGGTCGCACCCGTGCTACCTGGTGGACTCGGACCTCAGCCTCCGGGGGGTGCTGGATGTGGACGTTAACCAGGGATGGGTGGAGAGACACTGGAGGAAGAGAGAACACACACACACACACACAGTGTTATGACAGACGCATCCTCAGCCAACAGATGAAGCCTGTATACACATACTGCACTTTGAGAAGCATGAGCAAACATTCTACACAAACGTCGTTATCGAGTTGTGAAATCCAAAAGGGGAATTCCCACTAGGAAAAATGCTATTAAGATGCTACACAACAATAACAAAAAGACCTTTATGTATGCTCTCTGGCTTAAATCAAACTCATTTTTAAGACCCAAAACAGATTTGTCGAGGAGTTGAGGAGATGTTGCAATGTGGAGAATGAGCTCTTTTGTCCTCCTGACACTGGAGAAGCATCTATCTTCAGGGAGTGCCAGGGTTTGTTCCCAGAACCCTGACCCACTGTCATCCATCATAGGCTCACAGACAGAGCTGAGTGTGTGATGTACTGTAGGGTGGGGAGAGTCCATCAACGCAGGCCTTATCAGGAGACCTAGACATGACAACATACTCTCACACACACACCCTGACAGGAGGGCTCACGCCTTCCATATGATATGACAACACAGACATGTGGCCCCTGTCATTAAATTATAATGACTTATCATTTATCATATCATGACTTATTCATTTCTGTCAAAATGATGGAAGAATTCTCAATGGAATTCAATGGGATATGAGGCCGAGCTTCTGCTTCTACTTACTGTTGGACAGAGAGAGATTGAGAGAGAGGAGGTAATAAAGAATAGAAACCGGGAAAGATGGAAAAAAAACAGCAACAGTTTTTCTTTCATATTTACTGTTCTTCATGGTGTTAGTCAGAGCCACACTCTGTTTCTAATATGCACTTCTGCTGATAAAAGCAGCACTGTGTGAGCGAACAATATGAGGGCTCCCACTGAGTCATCCATTACTTCTTCTGCTCAAAATAGATTGTGACCTCCACTGCTGGCCCGCAGAGGCCAACTGCTGCACAGTAACCAGACTGCTGCACGTCAAAGAATAATACTTGTGCGTATTCAAAAAGCATCAGAACTAGCTAAGGAGGGCATGATGAACTGCGCTCATAAAGAGAGGTGGCTGGCAGTCGGCAGTGGTCAGTAAACGCAACCGCCCCTCCTATTGGACCAGAGCACTGGGTGATTACCGTGCGGATTGGACAGCGGCAGGGTGTACATGGAGTGGGAGGGAGAGTTTGGTCCCAGTTGGATGGCGTCTTTACGGCTGTGGGGTGGCCGTGTGGGTCTGCTGGGGGGCGGTGCCGGCAGGTGGCAAAACTTCCCCGTCGAGTTTGACGGACACCAGCACTGGTCCCTGCCGATGCAGCGGCCTCCACTGAGACACGGGATCTGACAGAAGACTGCAGAGGAGAGAGAGGGAAAGAGAGGACGAGAGAGAGGGAGAGAGAGAGAGAGAGAGG
>NW_028151388.1:25000-27500 GCF_964638095.1 Poromitra crassiceps
GGTCCTCCCCAAAGAGGCTAGCTAGCCGCTAGTGCGCTTAGGTGGAGGGCGGCGGCATGTGTACACGTTTGTATGTGTGCACACTTATAATGTACGTATGTCTGTTTGAGTGTGTATTTAGGTCAATTGTATGTGGAGTGGAGGAGACTTGTATGTGGAGTGGAGGAGACTTGTATGTGGAGTGGAGGAGACTTGTATGTGGAGTGGAGGAGACTTGAATGTGGGTGGTATGTGCACCCTTCATCTCTAATCTACCACTAGTAATTAGTCTTAGCTGGATCCCTTAAAACTGATGAGTGCTAAGAACCATGGGGAGACCCTACCCTTGGCATTGACCCTCCCCTAATACCCCACCTTCCCATGGACACTTGGCTCCCGCGTGAGTTTGCAGCAAAGCCCCCCGGATAAATGGCAGGTCTAATGTAATCCCTATAAAATCCAGTTCACGCTGTTACTCTTTCTCTCTTTCAGTTGCTACTCGCTCTCACAGGGAGGCGTGTTAAATGGTTAACGGCGGCCCCTGGGCGTGAGGTGTAAACCACAAAGAGATGGGGCTAAGTGTTGGGAGCGTGGGACCACCGGCTCCACGCGTGGGTGAGGTGGTGCTGGTGGTGTGGACCACCGGCTCCACGCGTGGGTGAGGTGGTGCTGGTGGTGTGGACCACCGGCTCCACGCGTGGGTGAGGTGGTGCTGGTGGTGTGGACCACCGGCTCCATGCCTGGGTGAGGTGGTGCTGGTGGTGTGGACCACCGGCTCCACGCGTGGGTGAGGTGGTGCTGGTGGTGTGGACCACCGGCTCCACGCCTGGGTGAGGTGGTGCTGGTGGTGTGGACCACCGGCTCCACGCGTGGGTGAGGTGGTGCTGGTGGTGTGGGTGAGGTAGTGCTGGTGGTGTGGACCACCGGCTCCACGCGTGGGTGAGGTGGTGCTGGTGGTGTGGGTGAGGTGGTGCTGGTGGTGTGGGTGAGGTGGTGCTGGTGGTGTGGGTGAGGGGGTGCTGGTGGTGTGGGGTGTCTCGGGGGGAGATTAGCCCCCTTTTACTGAGCCTGCTTTTAATCCGCTCTCTGCCTCTTTCCTTCTCCCTCTCTCTCTCTCTCTCTCTCTCTGTCTCTCTGTCTCTCGCTCTGTCTCTCTCTCTCTCTCTCTGTCTCTCTCTCTCTCTCTCTGTCTCTCTGTCTCTCACTCTGTCTCTCTCTCTCTCTCTCTCTCTCTCTCTCGCTCTGTCTCTCTGTCTCTCGCTCTGTCTCTCTCTCTCTCTCTCTCTCTCTCTCTCGCTCTGTCTCTCGCTCTTTGACAGTGAGATCTTTACCATAGCTCTCAGCTTAAATCTCCTCCACTCGTACCTCCTCCTGCTTGGTATTCACAATAGACAGCATGCCACTGGGAACCCATTTTGTCAAAGCTCACCCCATAAAAAAGAACGAGGGACCAGAAGGGAAACACGAGATACAAGATAATGAACACGAGAGAGAGGGAGAGAGAGACAGAGAGAGAGACAGAGAGAGAGACAGAGAGAGGGAGAGAGAGAGAGTGAGAGGGAGAGACAGAGACAGAGACAGAGAGAGAGAGAGAGAGAGGCCGAAAGAGTAGCGTTAGTGCTGGTTAGCGGGGCCCAAGTCAACACTCACAGAGTCGGAAGCCCTGGTTCTTGGGCTGCTGCTGCTGCTGGTTCTCGCTGTAGACCGTCGTCATGTCTCCCTTCTCGCAGCTGTTGTGGCAGCGGCCGCCGCTGCACACGCGGCGACACACCATGGGCGTGAAGATGATCTTGATGCGGTCCAGGCTGGAGGTGAGGTTGGCCCCTGGGAAACAAACGCACACCTGGTTGAGAAGCAGCAGGAGCAGCAGGAGCGATAAGCCGGAGAGGAGCTGCATGCTTCCTGCTTGGGTCGGCCTGTGACACACAGCCCGGCCCGGCCGGGTGAGGCGAGGTTTATAAGCGTGCGAGGGCGTGTGTGCCAACGGCTGTCCAGTGGCACGCTGCTGAAAGAGCGATGTGCCACAGGCCAGAGAAAGAGGGGGGAGAGAAGACCATTAGGTGTTGGGCGGGCCTCCAGGCCCTTTATCTTTGGGGGAAGGTGTTTTGGATGTGTGTATGTGTGAGAGAGACAAAGCGAGCGAGCGAGCGCGCGAGTGAGTGAGAGAAAACGTTGTGTAATGGTGGGAAGCCATTCAACAGCCGTTGCCCTGGTAGAGGCGATAAAAAACAAGAGAAACTTGGATGGCAGACAGCTGCGTCTGGTGCACAGTGAATCAGGGAACCATGAGGCGGTGTTTCGTATTGTTGTGGGTGGAGGTGCCAGGGTGAAGTGCCCGTCAAGCGGCAGAGGTGACGCTGCAGATTCACAGAGATATCAAGGCATGTAACTCACACTTGTGCCACTCTCTCTCTCTCTCTCTCTCTCTCTCTGCCTGTGATACACAAGCCACCAAAAGACATAAGCACATAACATGCACACGGCTGGGATACCAAACGTCTGTCGCTGGTGTGATGCAAAC
>NW_028151388.1:32500-46583 GCF_964638095.1 Poromitra crassiceps
CCATATAAGTGATCAAAGCGTCAGTTTACATCTGATAGCAAAGGACAGAGAACTCTTAACTAAGACATAAAGCCATTGGCACTGTCAACTTTCACTCATCAGTCATTTCACATGTGCGGAGGGCAATTAGAAGTAAATCTATCACATTTGAGGAAATTACAAATCACAGTGATAGCCAAGAATCTACACTGTGCAAGAAACAACACTGCAAGGCTTCCAACGCATTACAAAAGTATCACTTGGCACCGCCTCGCCATGTGTCTTTGAACTCATCACCGCATTACAGCATTATGAATATTAGCTCTGGTGAAGGCCTGACAGGCACCGTGAATGGCAGTTCCCAGCCGCGCCCTTTGACCCAGATGAGCTGGATCAGGAGGTGGTTTGGGGCACAAACAGCACATGGTCCAGCCTTGTGAAAACACGGGCCAAGACCGAGACCAAGAAAAGGGCAAAACAAGCGCTCTGATCTCCTCTGATCTGCTGATGCTGTATCTCATAAAGCGTGTTGTGAGTAGAACCCAGGGAATCAAACTGCCAAGCAAAATGCTAGGTGCACTTTGAAGATGGAGGGGGAGGTGTGGCTTCTGTAGAGACGGTTTGTGAGGTGGCTTTGTGAGAGTGCCAGGACACCCTCGCACCGGGGGCTCAAAAAACACCACTTCCCATCAGCCCAGTGGTCAATGTGTTGTTTCTGTAAGTTGCCCGTTGGAAAACAACAATGATTAAGCTAGCCCCCACATTCTTTATTTGTCTGATGGACACACACACACACACACACACACACACACACACACACACACACACACACAGACGCGCACCACACACACACACACACACACACACACACACACACACACACACACACACACACACACACACAGACGCAGACACACACACACACACACACACACACACACACACACACAACTGACTCAGTTCCTCAGGAATTGTTTACATCTGAAACCACCTCTGCATTGCAAGCCCAGAACACTGTTTATCTGAAGCACTATACAGTATCGTATGGGCAACAGCTGATTCATTCAAGACCAAATGTTCAGCACCTCCGGACGTGCTTTATTCTATCTCCTATATCTCTCTAACTCTCCACATGAAATAAATCATATTTGTCAGCTGAGACTAATGTGTTTCAAACAGAGAATCTAGTTTTCTAGGGCTTAGGATGCCAAGTGGCTTGGAAAGAGGGACAGCACCGTGATATTAAACAGTTTTTCACTGGCTCTCTCTGCACTTGAAGCTCTGCACAGCTCTACCTTGGCAACGCTCGTTTTTCATCTTGATTTGTTTGAGAATACCTAAGTCTGAACCCACATCTAATGGCTCATGGCAGCTAATGCAGAAAATAGACTGATATGAAGAGCTTGTCTGAATGTTGGATGGAGCCATTTGGCTTTGAGAAGACTGTCTAAACAAGGCCGTCTGACAGCAGGCAGAAGTGTCTGGCATGAGCATCCCAGTCTGGGTCACACCACACGACTCAGTAGCTCCCAGCTTTGTCGCCTTGCCCCATCAAAGCGCTCTTTGTGCCAGGCCCTTATATTTAGCATTGCACTGGATACGACCTCCAGAAAGACGAGTGGCAAACCTCTGGAAGCATCTATGGGTTTGTGGCCAATCAACAGCAGGAAAATCAACACCTTATTATTCTCTCTATTTAAACAAAATGTTTAATGGCTCCATTTAAAGCTTTCCAGCAGGGAGCCTCGTCCAAAATTCCCCTATTACATAAAAGTTGCTCATAATTAGGGCAATTTGAAGGCTACTTGGTAAATGGGAAAGTAAATGATGGCCATCAAAGACGAAGTGTAAATCCAAGTTTACACACATTGATCTCATTCGGAGGAAGTGTAAGGGAGCATTGTTCATAATGCAGATCATCAGTCATTTGAAGGAATAACAGAAATCTGGAAAATGGGCTAATTGTTAGTGAACTGTGCAAACAATACCTCAAACAATGAAAACGTTGTGCTACTCAGTTGCATTGCAAACACTCTTGGCAACAACAGAAGAGAAGACTTATGAGTGTATCTGGAAAGTGGACTTGAGCACTCAAAAAGAGAGAGAGTGGAGCATTGTGGGCTACACAGAGCACTTTGTGGGGCGCACCATTTTTTTTTAGATGCAACAAAGCAAACTGGCTTTGTTCCAAAGCAAGTGCTCCCTCGCAACAACAATAAAGAGACAGAGATTTGGATTGAGATTGTATGTGATAAGACAAAAGCATCCGTCCAAAAGAGTTTGCAAAAATGGACAGGAATGGGAAATACTGCCTGTGAATTTAAAAGTTGAGGATGTCTGGTGGAATGTGGTTGAGGCTCTACAGCAGATGTTGCTCCACAATTCAGACTACAACTTTGTAGACAGGGAAGCAGGGTGCAGACTGTTACAACTAGGCCCAAGAGGTGTTCTTCAAGAACATTAGACATACACCCTTGGCTCTTGGTCATGTTTTGCTGTTCAAAGCCCAAAGGTCTGATGTACAGTATCTCTGTGACATTCCAGACGAGACCTATGATGAAGCGAGGAAAATATAAAGTCTTCCAGATTATCAAGATGCTATCATAAGCGAGCTATGGAGTCCAGTTGCCAAATACGAGTTGTTTTCTTCAGAATTGGATTTAGCAAAAAGGAAACTGTTATATCTGATATTTGATAAGAAACTAATAAAGTAATTGGATATTTCAAGGCGATTTTCTTTTGATTTTAGGTTTGGTTGTTTTCCCACCCTTGATCCAGCTGCCGGCAAAGTAGGGAACATTTTAATTGAGAACTTGGGGTCTTTGGTCTCTGTGTTTTTTAGGAGGTGAAAGCAGTCTCTGCGGGTTGAGGAAGAATTAATCCTTTCTTACTCACCCAGTCAGTGCACCAAAGCAGCTGCACCAGCAGTGGTCAAACACATTGCGGTCACACACATCTTATTCCCCAGGCTTTATGCAGAACTCGCTCATTCATCACTCACCACTGAGGTCCAAGTGTGTTTCTTTCAATAAAATGTCGAGGTTTGATCCTAAGCATGCTACAATAAATATAATATCCCTCACAAACCCCAGGGCATTTTCATTATATTGTTGTTGTGTGTTCCTCATAGCAACAAGGTCAACCAGTGGCAGGGAGGTAAAGTTTGTGTTCATTGGAAATCCTAAAATAACCCCAAACCAGCCTCTGTCACATTAAAGTCTGACCTTAATTACAGTCTGTTGTGAATGTTCAGGTTCTGCTGGTAAATCCTAAAACCTACAGAGTCCTGGCCTTTCTCACGGCTGCTGCTGCTGCTGCTGCTGCTGCTGCTGCTGCTGCTGCTGCTGCAAGCTAACCCTGCATGTCAACCTAGCATTACATCATCATGTTCATGGCATTAAAAAAAACTTTTGTCAATGTCAATGCTTTTTGAGAGAACTTGTATTATTACATCTTCTGCCCTCAACATTGATGGGATATGAGGAGACAGACAACATAATCGATATCTATAGAGCAGCTGAACAGTCATGTGACGTCTCCTGGCCCAGAAGTGAGTTTCCCATTCATTTTCTCCATATACATTTCGAAAAATCCTTATATAACAACTTTTAAGGCTGGAACCAAGCCGACCTGTGACCTACTGAATCGTGAGTGACCAGAGAACATTTCACTTGGAACAAAAACAAAAATAAAGACGGGGGGAGAATCGATTTCCCCCCCGCTTGATATTTTTTGTTTTTGCTAGAAAATGAATGTGAAACTCACTTCGGGGGCAACAGACGTCATGTTACTGTTCAGCTCTAAAAAACCATGTAGTCGCTTTTTCCTTAGCCAGAATCAGTGGATTCAAATGACTGGGACACATTGTTTGCTAGTCAGAGCTCATTATATGCACCATCATAACTATTCCTCTACAGCAGTGGTTCCCAAACTGGGGTACACGTACCCCTAGGGGTACATGGAGGTACTACAGGGGGTACGCCAAAATAAATCTGACCCCCCCTCTCCCCCCCTCCGGCAAAGTTAAACCCACACATATGACCCGCCACACACTATACACACACACCGGCATTCTGATTAGACCCGCCCTACTCTGCCTCTGATTGGCTCTACCAACGAATGTAACGAGTATTAGCCAATGAGAGGCGGAGGAAAGGGGTGATGAGACGTCAAAGCAGACTACAGCTGTGCCGTGCAAAACGCTGAAAGTGAATGGAGACCTGTAGCCTAGCCATGGAGAATTGGCTCAACAGGAACGCTAAAAGATCTCGTCCCATGTCCACGGGAGCAGCAGAACCTGCCTTTCAAAACAGTACAGCAGGTGAAGGCCGAGTCCCGGCGGTCCAAAGCAGATCCAGGGCGTCAAGTGGAGCGATGTTTAGCAGAGCAAACAGTAGCGTTAGCGGTGCTAGCCTCGCAGCTAGTAGTGTCAACACGGGCGCTTGCGCTGGTCAAAGTGATGGTGAATCCGAGCCCGAAGCCCAAGATGTCCCAGGAAAGTCCAGAGGAGACAGGGAAGTTAATGCTAAAAAGAAGCGCAAATATGACGAGAACTACATTACTATGGGCTTCACTTGTATTGGGAGTAAGGACGCCCCTAAACCCCAGTGTTGTATGTGCAAAAGTACTGTCGCACAACTCTATGAAACCTGCAAGCTGGGTGCACTGCAGCATCCACAGGGAGTCAAGCACACCCCTCACATTAGTCTGTGGTGAAAAGTCTATTCATTTTTATTTTCTGTATTTTTTCCAGAGAAGTCATTTGTACTTAGCTGATGTGCATGTCACGTGTTATCAGGGATGCAAAGTAATCACATTTAGGTGACAATCACCTTTTTTAAATCCCAAAATAGGGCTCTTAACACATTCACTGCCAACAGTTTTTCCAATACAGTAGGTAGCTTCTGCCAAGGGTTTTTTTGAGGATTCTGGCTCATCTTTCAAGAGCCAAGGATTATTTTCTGCTAGGACTTTGTGAACACAAAATATCTCAAAAGAACTAATAGAATGTGTGCTTTCTCTGTCTAAAAGAGTTAGTTTTTATCATGTTCTGTTATGTAGGCATTAGCAGTTGAATACAGCATGGTTTCAGCGTCTGAGAAGGAAAGCTGAGATAAATGCCTTTTTGTGAAATTCGATAGAACAGGCAGAACAGTCACTTTAACCATTTATTTTTGGCATCAGTGAGACATCAGACATCTAAACAATAGTTCTGAACAGTAATTTCCTCCAAAATAACAGCACCCCCACCCCCCTCTCCTTCAAACTCCTCCCTCCGTGGGTGTGTCTCTGGTGGCTGCAGCGTGTGTCACAGGCGAGTCTCTGCTGCCTGTCTGTGCTGCCTGGCTGCTGGCGGCCGCTCGTCGGGCGAGTCTGGATCGTTGCTCGTTCGTTTCTGGGGTTTCGGTTGTGAGCTTTGATGAAGCTGCGTGCGATTCTGGGCTTTCTGCTACGTGTTTCAAAGTGTGTTGCACCCAGAGCCTATTTTTGGAATCCCCCACCGTTGTGCGCCAGCTCCCAGCGCGAAAGCGTTTTCGCCATGAGAATGGTTTCCTCACGCTTTTTCCTGCTGTTTTTGCTCGGCTTTCTGTAGTCTGGAGAGCACTGTTGCCACTTAGTGGGTCGGTAAAATAGGTTATACACATTCAATAGCTCCCATATTTTTATAGGAGATGTAAAAGGGTTTGATCCACGTCCCACCGTCAAAAAAAAATAAAAAAAAAATTTGACGAGTTAACTCGTCGACAGCAGTCAACCGTTGTTTTTTTTTGACGAGTTAACTCGTCGACGGCAGTGAACGTGTTAAGATTTGAGTTGTTTGTTCCTGCCCTAGTGTGTGTGTGTGTGTGTGTGTGTGTCTGTCAATTTAAAAAAAAAAAGCGAATTTGTTTGCATCCGTGTGTTATGAGAGGGCTTTTTAAAAGGCTGAATGAAGAGAAACCTTTTTCCATATTTTATAACTTTTCCGTAGAAGTCATTCATACTGTGCTTGAGGTATTGTGCATGTCAGTTGTTATGAGAGGACCATTTTTTCCATATTTTATTTGAGACTTTTCCAGAGAAGTTTGTGCTTTAGGTATTATGCATGTCTGTTATGAGGATATTTTTTTCATATTTTATGTATAACTTTTCCAGAGAAGTCATTCATATTGTGCTTGAGGAAATGTACATGTAATTTGTTAAGAGGACTTTTTATGAGGCTGAATAAACAGCAAAATTGTTAAAAACACTGTCATGTCTTCATATTTAACATCATATGAGAGTTGCCCGTCTGTGGAGGTCTAGGGGGTACACGACAGGAGGTTGAATGCTCCAGGGGGTACATGACTTTAAAAAGTTTGGGAACCACTGCTCTACAGGAACAGCAATAAGGAAGCCGAGGGAAGCTAACTGAGTTTCACGGTTGGCTGGTGATCACCACCACCAAACCACCAATGAATGGGTAAAATAAATACAACATTACTATGCAAACAGGCAATTTACAACTGATTTTACTTTGGGAAACAAGCGGCCGAGGTCCAATGTTAGAGTAAACACCTTCTCAACTCTCATTCATCTTCTATGTTTGACGGATAGTCTGAATTTTACATTTTGATTGCAAACTCTTCAATTAAAAGTTGCACGTAGTCCAAGTGCTACTACAAAATAGGAATAACAGCAAAATACCTAAATGCAGTGCTTTAACCACAAGCTTTTCTCCCCTAAAACATAGGCAAGTTCTCCTCATATACGTGGCTGTATAAGGCCAAACATCAGTGAGCAATTAAGCCGCAGTCTCTCTTTGATAGCATCTCTAGTCATTATGACTTGGATAATTGTAAGTCCTGGCAGAATATTTCCCCTTGTGAAAATCTGGGTGTGTCAGAGGGCTTATCGCACCAGCCGTGGAGGCTGGATTAAATCATGTTCTCTGGCTGGCTGGCCTTCCAGGAATCCTGCTAGTAGCAGCCAGGGCCTGGGTGAAATGAATTACAATGGGGTTAGATTCAATCAGAGAGCTATGTTGAACTCGCTCAATGCTAACTCCTATCACAGCTTTTTGTCTCCCCCAGGGGATGAGGCTCAGAGTAGAGCAACAACCGAGGCCTAGCACAGAGTAGAGAACAAAAAGGTTCTTCACAAATGTGTTTTGCAAAGACTGTTCTTTGGATCAGGCAAAGTGCTGCGCAGACAAATGAAGAAATTAAGTTCCACTTAATTTTCCAGGTATAAATTCACTCAATGCCTGAAAATAGCTTTTCAGGAAATTTGACCCCAATGAGGTCTGCCGTTGCTCCGTGATCAAACGCAACGTCTATTACTGTCCGCGCAAACTCAGGCCAAACTCTGCGAAATAAACAGTTCCCTTTTTATCTCCTGAGGGCTATACTGGGTGACACCAGTGCCAACTTGACTCTTTCCACCTCAGCACTTGTAAAATGGGGTCTGAAGCTATAAGAAGCGGTCCACAAAGCCCTGATCTGGATGGGAGCAAAGGGCTGTGGTTGCTGTGGTGCAGGGGCCAGAATCAAAATGCCTGGAGACATGGTGAGCTGACAGGCCATTCAATACTCCCCAGTTGATTGTAGTTGCTCTGATCATTCACTTAGTCAAATGCCACAAGACAGGTCAGCAGGAAGAGGCATTACAAAGTGCTGACTGACTATATACTGAGGCTGGTCAGTGTCATATAAAAGACAGTGTTCACAATAAGCCAAACTTGAGTTTCAATAAGAGAGGTGATTGAATACATTTTTGACACGAGCCTATGAACTCGGTTTGAAAAGCAATAAAAAAAATCTTACAAGAATTTCACTGAGAACAAGAGGGGGAAAATGCAGACGAGAAGAAGGCCAACACAAAATTGATTTTCAGCGTCTGGATATGGTAAGAACTGACAAAGAATTCTTGTGTAGGGGGATCCGATCCGAGCGTGTGAGATGTGTATGTAAGCACTTACTGAGAAGTGCACCATAAGATAGAAGGGCTCTCTGAGGGCTTGTTTGACATGACATTGCTGGCGCTTTTGGAGCTGGAAGTTCAGGTCTGCTCCAGCGCTTCAGCCCACAGGAACCGTGCGTCCTGACCTCTGAGTGGATTAACTGGTCCCATGCACAACCATACGCCTAATTCAGCCTTTCAACACAATGTCCCATATCTGGGAGATAGCCTGATTGATGCTGTCTCCATCTGCCTCAGCTCCGGAGTTGGAGGCTGCAGGGCATATCTGGGAGAGGCTCCTTCTTTGCTGTAACTGCCGTTTTTCTCCCCCCGACAGCTGCATCTGTGCAGGCCTGCTTGATGAGTAGGATTTGGCCGAGGAGCGCGAGCCCGCCGGCGCTGCAGCAGAGAGTGTGTGTGTTTCCTGGTGGGGCTTTGGAGGGCTTGGCCGGGATGGAGAGAGAGAGAGACATATCTGTCCCACGCCGAGTTCTCTATGGTCCTTTGTTCCCTCTGGCCTAGCAGGAAGCCAAACACTCATGGGACTTGTTTGGCTCGGTGTTTGTAGAGGAGAACCAACCAACTCTGATTCCTGGCCTCACTCGGTCAATATTGCTGTGTGTTAAGGGTTCCTCCCATTCAAAATAGCTGCAGTTAGACTCTATAGTCCATACATATTGTGACGTCTAATAGGGTACGGTGAATGTATAGCAGCATTTTAATATTAACCTTATAATGATGCATTTCCACCATTATATGTTAGAAAAATACATTTCCTTGCCCTCTCCGCGTGCCATGCCCCTATCTCCGTCCCAGCCTGTGGAGGGTTCACCTGAGGACAGGATGGCCTCCACAGCTGAGTCTGCACTCTGCCATGCTGACGTTAATCCCGCGTTAACAGAGGTGCACAATGCCCAATGCCCGAGCCACGGCAGAGGATGTCCAGCCGTGTTTCCGGAAAGCCCCATCCCATTCACACAAGTGAAAATGCCCGCCGGGGAGCAGGGTCGGGGGCAAAGGTCAAGTTTGTAGCATCAGCACACAAGGCAAACACGGCCCGCCGCCCGCAAAGCACCGAGCCGGGCGACCCAACCTCGTTCAAGTACACTCCCACCCTGCCCACACCAGGGAAACAAATGACAGCTTTACATATGTGCTCATATGCTACGGTGAGATAGAGCCCTATTGAGGACGTCAAACATGTGGGAATTACCCAACACGGTTCCCCTCTACTCCACTTCGGCCCTCCTATACTCCCCCGTCTGCAGGCTTCCTCTGTTTTGGCAGCAGCGGGACAGGGAGACAAGGGGATGATTCTGGGCACTTCCTCTTTGATTAGTAAAGCAGACTGCCAGGTGGTACAGCAGGAAAACCTTCTCAGCCATAATGTTTATTCATTTACGTATATATTTCAGAGTTTTCTGAACAGACAAATCGGGTCAGAGTGGAAGGCATCAACAGTATTACAAGACCCAAAGCTACGATGGGATTTCGGGCCGCTCTTTGGATTTATGACCCGCTCAGCTGAGTTATGAGAGACTTGTTGAGCAGAGTTCCACCGCTGGCTTTCAACATTCACGATCATGTTTGACTTCACGTTTCTGCGCTTCTGTTACACTCAAGGCCTCAACATCTCCCGTGATCGTTCTACCAATAACACTGGGAATAACCATAAAATAATATTTCTGATACACATCAATAATCTGGCAGGTGCTGAGGTCACCTAAAGGATTTTGACAGTGGCCTCCGTCGGTGCTGGTGGTGTGGTTTGTCTGGAGTGGGAGTGAAAGCAACCAGTGATCCATGATTAACATGGAGAACTCCCACTATGACCACAGTTTCCTCTGAGAAACGGCTGTGTGGCTATGTGCAAAGCCTTGAGTCAACAAGCCACATAACCACCGGGCCTATTAGTCACCGGGCAAACATTGGGGCTGATATAAGCAAAACAGTTACTGCAGTGAAAGGCATATGTATCACCCTCTTAAGGGTCATTCTGCTCCGTGTTACTAGCTGTTTTTTCTTCTTCAACATCTCAATGTGTCACTGGGTGTGACGGAATTTGTGATCAGCCTGTAACAAATTGCCAGTTGAAAATCATATGGTCGAGTTTGCAAAGTGATTGAATGCCTGATCACGATTCCTAGCAGAGCTATTACTTTTTTTTAATACTGGAAAGGCCAAGCGACTGCTGTTTTGAATTTTAAAATTGAAATATATCAACTTTAAAAAATGTCCCGTCGTGACTTTTCTTAGATTCACTTTCTGTACAAGTCAGTGTTGCTAGATTTTCAAAATCACACAAGTGATTAGAATTACAAGTGGTTAGAATTACTCACCCTCCTTCAAGTGACAGCTTATCAGCCCTCTCTTACCCCCCAAAATCCACTGGCCTTTATAGTGTCAAATAGCCCTGTATTTACACTTTAGTAAATAACTAATAATACAGTGTCAAGTTATCAACTTAGTTCAGAGGGGAACCGTCTGGGCCCAAGAAGAAATTGAAAAGAAAATTATTTCCCCCCTAATAAATTATTTGTATTTGTTATTTATTAGTTTTTATTCACTGATATAACAGTAGTAATAATGTCCCTAAATTGTTCAGATCTTGGACTCACTTTGTTTCAGCAAATATGGGGTTAAATATTTGGACCAGCCTCCACCAGCAAATGGTATTTGATTGACAGCAAGCCAGCAACCCTTCGCGAAGACCCGACTCTGGTCATGACATGGGGATGACAATTTTGATGACAGGTGTCTTAACCAATCAGAATTTCATTGAGTTGTGGGGTTAGCCAATCACAATTAGTTGAGTTATGGGGTGGGATATTTCCAGGGATTCGCGAATCCAAGCCAACCAGGAGACGAGACGGACAACAAGGAGGGAGGAGTTAATGATGATTCGGAGATTTCGGGGAAGTAGGAAGTGTGGCGGAGTTTTTAAGATAAATTAGAGTAAACACACGCACATCTCTTCTTGTAGGTGCTGAGTCCAAAGTGGTTAATTCATCAAGATTAAAAAAGACTCGCGACACTGATTAGCTCCCAATGTTTTGTTTAATTTTGCATTTTAAAAAACAACGTTTCGAGCCATTGCAGGCTCTTCGTCAGGTCAGGCAGCAATAATCAAGAGAGGTTCAGGTGTTCCTCATGAAGAAGTTTTTAAGATGCCTGTTCAAACCAAAGGATTTAATGATTGAAAATTAGAGCTATCAAGCTGTAAAAAGCTATATTTTCACCATTTCCAGGCTAGCAACTGGGAACTTTACCCTTAGTTTACATGCAGTTGAGCACAAGAGGCTATTATTACAGTTACTGCTGTGCAGTGCTGTGTGTTGCTTGTTGCTTTTTGGAGGATTTTGGTTTTGTCTTCAAGTGAACCACTGTGAACGTCATTGGTAAGTTATCATTTTATTTTTTATTACTGGTGGTGTCACTGGGGCAGCTGATGTCGGTGGGCAGGGGGAGTTTTGGACCCGCACATGGGTTTTGTTGTGTCTCGCTTCACTTCGCTTGCCACCAGACCCTCGGGAGTTACTACATTAACGTCACTGCGTGCTTGTTTCCACAAACCCGCCTCAGTCTGTCTTGAGTTCGTTGTGCTTTTAATTTCAGAGTCTTCACCTGGTCTTTCTGTGTATTGAGCTAATTGTTAAATCTGTGGTTGTGTTATTGACAGTGACAGCCATTTGTTTATGTAGCCTAATGTAATTTTCATGAGGAGGAGTGGAGTAATTATTGTGTGTAACGATACAGCGACCTAAGCTGGCTGTGGAAGACAACTCATCATAGATCTTGGGTATGTAGTCTTTCCAATAGCCTGTTTACGCCCTCACCAATGCGTAAAGACGCAGGCAGTGTGCACAGAGAGACCTCAGACTTGCACGTACAGTAGGGTATAGTTGTGTGTGTGTGTGTGTGTGTGTGTGTGTGTGTGTGTGTGTGTGTGTGTGTGTGTGTGTGTGTGTGTGTGTGTGTGTGTGTGTGTGTGTCAGAGTGGGACATTCTTTTTAAGCGGTTTCATTCACTTGATCCCAGCATTGCATGATTTTTAGTTATTCGGTTTTGGACCAGGTTTGATGATCAGTATAATATATATTTTACATTTGGGTTTATTGCCCGTGTGCGTGCATGGTTTACGTTATAGAAGGCCTGGTTCTGATAGGCACGGTTCGCCACTGACTTAGTTAATGGTTTGCCATTGTAATGCTACTGTACTACATCTTTATGGTCCAGTAAGAACCAGGACAAAATGAGCTGTATTCAGTCTGCAGAGTTTGGATATCCAGGTAACTGCTGCTGGATCTCCTAATTGTTCATGATGTAACAGTGGAGACCAGAGAGAAATGACCTTTGGAAAGATGACATGCAAACTGCACACACATCCTGCTCTGCCCTGCTCTGTTTCCTCCAGTGGACTGATGTCAGAGAGCGGTGGGGGAGGGCGTTTGATATGAAGCGGTGTAAGAGACATGTGTTATCACAGTTCCAGCTGAGTCTGAAGTGGCCCTGAACCTCAGAGAGGGAGCTGACAGGCCGGCTACGACCTGCAGGATCTCATGCTGACAAGGACAAACCTTTCACTACTGCTGCACACAGCCCGCACAGGAACACTACTGCTGCACACAGCCCGCACAGGAACACTACTGCTGCACACAGCCCGCACAGGAACACTACTGCTGCACACAGCCCGCACAGGAACACTACTGCTGCACACAGCCCGCACAGGAACACTACTGCTGCACACAGCCCGCACAGGAACACTACTGCTGCACACAGCCTGCACAGGAACACTACTGCTGCAGACAGCAGGAACACTACTGCTGCACACAGCCTGCACAGGAACACTACTGCTGCACACAGTTTGCACAGGAACAATACTGCTGCACACAGCCCGCACAGGAACACTACTGCTGCACACAGCCCGCACAGGAACACTACTGCTGCACACAGCCCGCACAGGAACACTACTGCTGCACACAGTTTGCACAGGAACACTACTGCTGGACACAGCCTGCACAGGAACACTACTGCTGCACACAGCCCGCACAGGAACACTACTGCTGCACACAGCCCGCACAGGAACACTACTGCTGCACACAGCCCGCACAGGAACACTACTGCTGCACACAGTTTGCACAGGAACACTACTGCTGGACACAGCCTGCACAGGAACACTACTGCTGCACACAGCCCGCACAGGAACACTACTGCTGCACACAGCCCGCACAGGAACACTACTGCTGCACACAGCCCGCACAGGAACACTACTGCTGCACACAGCCCGCACAGGAACACTACTGCTGCACACAGCCCGCACAGGAACACTACTGCTGCACACAGCCCCCACAGGAACACTACTGCTGCACACAGCCTGCACAGGAACACTACTGCTGCACACAGCCTGCACAGGAACACTACTGCTGCACACAGCCTGCACAGGAACACTACTGCTGCACACAGCCCCCACAGGAACACTAGTGCTACACACAGCCTGCACAGGAACACTACTGCTGCACACAGCCCCCACAGGAACACTACTGCTGCACACAGCCTGCACAGGAACACTACTGCTGCACACAGCCCCCACAGGAACACTAATGCTGCACACAGCCTCCACAGGAACACTACTGCTGCACACAGCCTGCACAGGAACACTACTGCTGCACACAGCCTGCACAGGAACACTACTGCTGCACACAGCTTGCACAGGAACACTACTGCTACACACAGCCTGCACAGGAACACTACTGCTGCACACAGCCCCCACAGGAACACTAGTGCTACACACAGCCTGCACAGGAACACTACTGCTGCACACAGCCTGCACAGGAACACTACTGCTGCACACAGGCCGCACAGGAACACTACTGCTGCACACAGCCTGCACAGGAACACTACTGCTGCACACAGCCCGCACAGGAACACTACTGCTGCACACAGCCCGCACAGGAACACTACTGCTGCACACAGCCCGCACAGGAACACTACTGCTGCACACAGTTTGCACAGGAACACTAGTGCTGCACACAGCCCGCACAGGAACACTACTGCTGCACACAGTTTGCACAGGAACACTACTGCTGGACACAGCCCGCACAGGAACACTACTGCTGCACACAGCCCGCACAGGAACACTACTGCTGCACACAGCCCGCACAGGAACACTACTGCTGCACACAGC